>NC_092053.1:71709745-71792421 GCF_003086295.3 Arachis hypogaea
GCCTAAAAGTATAAAAATAAAGAATTTCAAAAATATCCAAAAACAAAAATTTAAAAATTTAAATTTTTAAAATTAATTTATTCTATATTTGTGAAAAAATAGCTTTATCCGGTGAAAAAAATATACTTGAAATAAAATTTTTGATTTCAAAATACAAATTTTTTTATTTTTTGAATTTTAAATTAAAAATTAAATTTTTTATTTAAAGTAAAAAATAAATAAAGTCCAGCAATATTTCGAAGACAAAAAAAGATGAAAACTTTTTATTTTTAAATTTTGAAACAAAAAATAATTTTTTTGCCTAAAAGTATAAAAATAAAGAATTTCAAAAATATCCAAAAACAAAAAATTTAAAAAGTTTAAATTTTAAAATTAATTTATTCTATATTTGTGAAAAAATAGCTTTATCCGGTGAAAAAAATATACTTGAAATAAAATTTTTGATTTCAAAATACAAATTTTTTTTTTTTTGAATTTTTAAATTTAAAAATTAAATTTTTTATTTAAAGTAGAAAAATAAAATAAAGTCCAGCAATATTTCGAAGACAAAAAAAGATGAAAACTTTTTATTTTTAAATTTTGAAACCAAAAAATAATTTTTTTGCCTAAAAGTATAAAAATAAAGAATTTCAAAAATATCCAAAAACAAAAAATTTAAAAAGTTTAAATTTTAAAATTAATTTATTCTATATTTGTGAAAAAATAGCTTTATCCGGTGAAAAAAATATACTTGAAATAAATTTTTGATTTCAAAATACAAAATTTTTTATTTTTTTGAATTTTTAAATTTAAAAATTAAATTTTTTATTTAAAGTAGAAAAATAAATAAAGTCCAGCAATATTTCGAAGACAAAAAAAGATGAAAACTTTTTATTTTTAAATTTTGAAACCAAAAAATAATTTTTTTGCCTAAAAGTATAAAAATAAAGAATTTCAAAAATATCCAAAAAAAAAAAAAAAATTTAAATTTTTAAAATTAATTTATTCTATATTTGTGAAAAAATAGCTTTATCCGGTGAAAAAAATATACTTGAAATAAATTTTTGATTTCAAAATACAAAATTTTTCATTTTTTGAATTTTAAATTAAAAATTAAATTTTTTATTTAAAGTAAAAAATAAAATAAAGTCCAGCAATATTTCAAGACAAAAAAAGATGAAAACTTTTTATTTTTAAATTTTGAAACAAAAAATATAGTTTTTTTGCCTAAAAGTATAAAAATAAAGAATTTCAAAAATATCCAACAAACAAAAAATTTAAAAAGTTTAAATTTTAAAATTAATTTATTCTATATTTGTGAAAAAATAGCTTTATCCGGGAAAAAAATATACTTAAAAAAATTTTTATTTCAAAATACAAATTTTTTTTTTTTTGAATTTTTAAATTTAAAAATTAAATTTTTTATTTAAAGTAAAAAATAAATAAAGTCCAGCAATATTTCAAGACAAAAAAAGATGAAAACTTTTTATTTTTAAATTTTGAAACCAAAAAATAATTTTTTGCCTAAAAGTATAAAAATAAAGAATTTCAAAAATATCCAAAAACAAAAAATTTAAAAATTTAAATTTTTAAAATTAATTTATTCTATATTTGTGAAAAAATAGCTTTATCCGGTGAAAAAAATATACTTGAAATAAATTTTTGATTTCAAAATACAAAATTTTTCATTTTTTTGAATTTTAAATTTAAAAATTAAATTTTTTATTTAAAGTAGAAAAATAAAATAAAGTCCAGCAATATTTCGAAGACAAAAAAAGATGAAAACTTTTTATTTTTAAATTTTGAAACCAAAAAAATAATTTTTTTGCCTAAAAGTATAAAAATAAAGAATTTCAAAAATATCCAACAAACAAAAAATTTAAAAAGTTTAAATTTTAAAATTAATTTATTCTATATTTGTGAAAAAATAGCTTTATCCGGTGAAAAAAATATACTTGAAATAAATTTTTGATTTCAAAATACAAAATTTTTATTTTTTTGAATTTTTAAATTTAAAAATTAAATTTTTTATTTAAAGTAAAAAATAAAATAAAGTCCAGCAATATTTCGAAGACAAAAAAAGATGAAAACTTTTTATTTTTAAATTTTGAAACCAAAAAATAATTTTTTTGCCTAAAAGTATAAAAATAAAGAATTTCAAAAATATCCAAAAAAAAAATTTAAAAATTTAAATTTTTAAAATTAATTTATTCTATATTTGTGAAAAAATAGCTTTATCCGGTGAAAAAAATATACTTGAAATAAAATTTTTGATTTCAAAATAAAAATTTTTCATTTTTTGAATTTTAAATTAAAAATTAAATTTTTTATTTAAAGTAGAAAATAAAATAAAGTCCAGCAATATTTCGAAGACAAAAAAAGATGAAAACTTTTTATTTTTAAATTTTGAAACCAAAAAAATAATTTTTTTGCCTAAAAGTATAAAAATAAAGAATTTCAAAAATATCCAACAAACAAAAAATTTAAAAAGTTTAAATTTTAAAATTAATTTATTCTATATTTGTGAAAAAATAGCTTTATCCGTGAAAAAAATATACTTGAAATAAAATTTTTATTTCAAAATAAAATTTTTTTTTTTTTGAATTTTTAAATTTAAAAATTAAATTTTTATTTAAAGTAAAAAATAAAATAAAGTCCAGCAATATTTCGAAGACAAAAAAAGATGAAAACTTTTATTTTTAAATTTTGAAACCAAAAAAATAATTTTTTTGCCTAAAAGTATAAAAATAAAGAATTTCAAAAATATCCAAAAACAAAAAATTTAAAAATTTAAATTTTAAAATTAATTTATTCTATATTTGTGAAAAAATAGCTTTATCCGGTGAAAAAAATATACTTGAAATAAAATTTTTGATTTCAAAATACAAATTTTTCATTTTTTTGAAATTTTAAATTTAAAAATTAAATTTTTTATTTAAAGTAGAAAAATAAAATAAAGTCCAGCAATATTTCAAAGACAAAAAAAGATGAAAACTTTTTATTTTTAAATTTTGAAACCAAAAAAATAATTTTTTTGCCTAAAAGTATAAAAATAAAGAATTTCAAAAATATCCAAAAACAAAAAATTTAAAAAGTTTAAATTTTAAAATTAATTTATTCTATATTTGTGAAAAAATAGCTTTATCCGGTGAAAAAAATATACTTGAAAAAAATTTTTGATTTCAAAATACAAATTTTTTATTTTTTTGAATTTTAAATTTAAAAATTAAATTTTTTATTTAAAGTAAAAAATAAAATAAAGTCCAGCAATATTTCGAAGACAAAAAAAGATGAAAACTTTTTATTTTTAAATTTTGAAACCAAAAAATAATTTTTTTGCCTAAAAGTATAAAAATAAAGAATTTCAAAAATATCCAAAAACAAAAAATTTAAAAATTTAAATTTTTAAAATTAATTTATTCTATATTTGTGAAAAAATAGCTTTATCCGGTGAAAAAAAATATACTTGAAATAAAATTTTTGATTTCAAAATACAAATTTTTCATTTTTTGAATTTTAAATTAAAAATTAAATTTTTTATTTAAAGTAAAAAATAAAATAAAGTCCAGCAATATTTCGAAGACAAAAAAAGATGAAAACTTTTATTTTTAAATTTTGAAACCAAAAAAATAATTTTTTTGCCTAAAAGTATAAAAATAAAGAATTTCAAAAATATCCAAAAACAAAAAATTTAAAAATTTAAATTTTTAAAATTAATTTATTCTATATTTGTGAAAAAATAGCTTTATCCGTGAAAAAAAATATACTTGAAATAAAATTTTTGATTTCAAAATACAAAATTTTTCATTTTTTTGAAATTTTAAATTTAAAAATTAAATTTTTTATTTAAAGTAGAAAAATAAAATAAAGTCCAGCAATATTTCGAAGACAAAAAAAGATGAAAACTTTTATTTTTAAATTTTGAAACCAAAAAATAATTTTTTTGCCTAAAAGTATAAAAATAAAGAATTTCAAAAATATCCAAAAACAAAAAATTTAAAAATTTAAATTTAAAATTAATTTATTCTATATTTGTGAAAAAATAGCTTTATCCGGTGAAAAAATATACTTAAAAAAATTTTTATTTCAAAATACAAAATTTTTTATTTTTTTGAATTTTAAATTTAAAAATTAAATTTTTATTTAAAGTAAAAAATAAATAAAGTCCAGCAATATTTCGAAGACAAAAAAAGATGAAAACTTTTATTTTTAAATTTTGAAACCAAAAAATAATTTTTTTGCCTAAAAGTATAAAAATAAAGAATTTCAAAATATCCAAAAACAAAAAATTTAAAAATTTAAATTTTTAAAATTAATTTATTCTATATTTGTGAAAAAATAGCTTTATCCGGTGAAAAAAATATACTTGAAATAAAATTTTTGATTTCAAAATACAAAATTTTTCATTTTTTTGAAATTTAAAATAAAAATTAAATTTTTATTTAAAGTAAAAAATAAAATAAAGTCCAGCAATATTTCGAAGACAAAAAAAGATGAAAATTTTTATTTTTAAATTTTGAAACAAAAAATAATTTTTTTGCCTAAAAGTATAAAAATAAAGAATTTCAAAAATATCCAACAAACAAAAAATTTAAAAAGTTTAAATTTTAAAATTAATTTATTCTATATTTGTGAAAAAATAGCTTTTTCCGGTGAAAAAATATTCTTAAAAAATTTTTTATTTCAAAATACAAATTTTTTTTTTTTTTGAATTTTTAAATTTAAAAATTAAATTTTTTATTTAAAGTAAAAAATAAATTAAAGTCCAGCAATCTTTCGAAGACAAAAAAAGATGAAAACTTTTATTTTTAAATTTTGAAACCAAAAAAATAATTTTTTGCCTAAAAGTATAAAAATAAAGATTTCAAAAATATCCAAAAACAAAAAATTTAAAAATTTAAATTTTTAAAATTAATTTATTCTATATTTGTGAAAAAATAGCTTTATCCGGTGAAAAAAATATACTTGAAATAAAATTTTTGATTTCAAAATACGAAATTTTTCATTTTTTCAAAATTTTAAAAATAAAAATTAAATTTTTTATTTAAAGTAGAAAAATAAAATAAAGTCCAGCAATATTTGAAGACAAAAAAAAGATGAAAACTTTTTATTTTTAAATTTTGAAACAAAAAATATAGTTTTTTTGCCTAAAAGTATAAAAATAAAGAATTTCAAAAACATCCAACAAACAAAAAATTTAAAAAGTTTAAATTTTAAAATTAATTTATTCTATATTTGTGAAAAATAAATTTATCCAGTGAAAAAATATACTTGAAATAAAATTTTTGATTTCAAAATACAAATTTTTTAATTTTTTTTTAATTTTTAAATTTAAAATTAAATTTTTTATTTAATGTAAAAAAATAAATTAAAGTCCAGCAATCTTTTCGAAGACAAAAAAAAGATGAAAACTTTTTATTTTTAAAATTTTGAAACCTAAAAAATAATTTTTTTGCCTAAAAATATAAAAATAAAGATTTTGAAAAATATCCAAATAACAAAAAATTTAAAAAATTTAAATTTTAAAATTAATTTATTCTATATTTGTGAAAAAATACTTTATCCGGTGAAAAAAATATACTTGAAATAAAATTTTGATTTCAAAATACAAAATTTTTCATTTTTTGAAATTTAAAATAAAAATTAAATTTTTATTTAAAGTAAAAAATAAAATAAAGTCCAGCAATATTTCGAAGACAAAAAAGATGAAAATTTTTATTTTTAAATTTTGAAACAAAAAATAGAGTTTTTTTGCCTAAAAGTATAAAAATAAAGAATTTCAAAAATATCCAACAAACAAAAAATTTAAAAAGTTTAAATTTTTAGAATTAATTTATTCTATATTTGTGAAAAAATAGCTTTTTCCGGGGAAAAAATATTCTTAAAAAATTTTTTATTTCAAAATACCAAATTTTTGTTTTATTTTTGAATTTTTAAATTTAAAATTAAATTTTTTATTTAAAGTAAAAAAATAAATTAAAGTCCAGCAATCTTTCGAAGACAAAAAAAGATGAAAACTTTTTATTTTTAAATTTTGAAAGCAAAAAAATAATATTTTTGCCTAAAAGTATAAAAATAAAGATTTTCAAAAATATCCAATAAACAAAAAATTTAAAAATTTAAATTTTTAAAATTAATTTATTCTATATTTGTGAAAAAATAGCTTTATCCGATGAAAAAAAATATACTTGAAATAAAATTTTTATTTCAAAATACAAAATTTTTCATTTTTTTGAATTTTTAAATTTAAAAATTAAATTTTTTATTTAAAGTAGGAAAATAAAATAAAGTCCTGCAATATTTCGAAGACAAAAAAACGATGAAAACTTATTATTTTTAAATTTTGAAACTGAAAAAATAATTTTTTTGCCTAAAAGTATAAAAATAAAGAATTTCAAAAATATCCAAAAACAAAAAATTTAAATTTAAATTTTAAAATTAATTTATTCTATATTTGTGAAAAAATAGCTTTATCCGGTGAAAAAAATATACTTGAAAAAAATTTTTGATTTCAAAATACAAAATTTTTCATTTTATTAAAATTTTAAAAATAAAAATTAAATTTTTTATTTAAAGTACAAAAATAAAATAAAGTCCAGCAATATTTTAAAGACAAAAAAAGATGAAAACTTTTTTTTTTAAATTTTGAAACAAAAAAATATAGTTTTTTTGCCTAAAAGTATAAAAATAAAGAATTTCAAAAATGTCCAACAAACAAAAAATTTAAAAAGTTTAAATTTTTAAAATTAATTTATTCTAATTTGTGAAAAAATAGCTTTATCCGATGAAAAAAATATACTTGAAATAAAGTTTTTGATTTCAAAATACAAAATTTTTCATTTTTTTGAATTTTTAGATTAAAAATTAAATTTTTTATTTAAAGTAGAAAATAAAATAAAGTCCAGCAATATTTTGAAGGCAAAAAAAGATGAAAACTTTTTATTTTTAAATTTTGAAACCAAAAAAAAATTCTTTTTGCCTAAAAGTATAAAAATAAAGAATTTCAAAAACATCCAACAAACAAAAAATTTAAAAAGTTTAAATTTTAAAATTAATTTATTCTATATTTGTGAAATAATAGCTTTATCCGATGAAAAAAATATACTTGAAATAAAATTTTTGATTTCAAAATATAAAATTTTTCATTTTTTTGAATTTTTAAATTTAAAAATTAAATTTTTTATTTAAAGTAGGAAAATAAAATAAAGTCCAGCAATATTTCGAAGACAAAAAAAGATGAAAACTTTTTATTTTTAAATTTGAAACCAAAAAAAAATTTTTTTTGCCTAAAAGTATAACAATAAAGAATTTCAAAAACATCCAACAAACAAACAATTTAAAAAGTTTAAATTTTAAAATTAATTTATTCTATATTTGTGAAAAAATAGCTTTATCCGATGAAAAAAATATACTTGAAATAAAGTTTTTGATTTCAAAATACAAAATTTTTCATTTTTTTGAATTTTAGATTTAAAAATTAAATTTTTTATTTAAAGTAGGAAAATAAAATAATGTCCAGCAATATTTGAAGGCAAAAAAAGATGAAAACTTTTTATTTTTAAATTTTGAAACCAAAAAAAAATTCTTTTTGCCTAAAAGTATAAAAATAAAGAATTTCAAAAAATCCAACAAACAAAAAATTTAAAAAGTTTAAATTTTAAAATTAATTTATTCTATATTTGTGAAATAATAGCTTTATCCGTGAAAAAAATATACTTGAAATAAAATTTTTGATTTCAAAATATAAAATTTTTCATTTTTTGAATTTTTAAATTTAAAAATTAAATTTTTTATTTAAAGTAGGAAAATAAAATAAAGTCCAGCAATATTTCGAAGACAAAAAAAGATGAAAACTTTTTATTTTTAAATTTTGAAACCAAAAAAAAAATTTTTTTTGCCTAAAAGTATAACAATAAAGAATTTCAAAAACATCCAACAAACAAACAATTTAAAAAGTTTAAATTTTAAAATTAATTTATTCTATATTTGTGAAAAAATAGCTTTATCCGATGAAAAAAATATACTTGAAATAAAATTTTTGATTTCAAAATATAAAATTTTTCATTTTTTTGAATTTTTAAATTTAAAAATTAAATTTTTTATTTAAAGTAGGAAAATAAAATAAAGTCCAGCAATATTTCGAAGACAAAAAAAGATGAAAACTTTTATTTTTAAATTTTGAAACCAAAAAAAAAATTTTTTTGCCTAAAAGTATAAAAATAAATAATTTCAAAAACATCCAACAAACAAAAAATTTAAAAAGTTTAAATTTTAACATTAATTTATTCTATATTTGTGAAAAAATAGCTTTATCCGGTGAAAAAAATATACTTGAAATAAAATTTTTGATTTCAAAATAAAATTTTTTTATTTTTTTGAAATTTTAAATTTAAAAATTAAATTTTTTTTAAAGTAGAAAAATAAAATAAAGTCCAACAATATTTCAAACACAAAAAAACGATGAAAACTTATTATTTTTAAATTTTGAAACCGAAAAAATAATTTTTTGCCTAAAAGTATAAAAATAAATAATTTCAAAATTATCCAAATAACAAAAAATTTAAAAAATTTAAATTTTTAAAATTAATTTATTCTATATTTGTGAAAAAATATCTTTATCCGGTGAAAAAAAATACACTTGAAATAAAATTTTAGATTTCAAAATACAAAATTTTTCATTTTTTTGAAAATTTAAAAATAAAAATTAAATCTTTTATTTAAAGTAAAAAAATAAAATAAAGTCCAGCAATATTTCGAAGACAAAAAACGATGAAAAATTTTTATTTTTAAATTTTGAAACAAAAAATATAGTTTTTTTGCCTAAAAGTATAAAAATAAAGAATTTCAAAAATATCCAACAAACAAAAAATTTAAAAATTTAAATTTTTAGAATTAATTTATTCTATATTTGTGAAAAAATAGCTTTTTCCGGGGAAAAAATATTCTTAAAAAATTTTTTATTTCAAAATACCAAATTTTTTGTTTTATTTTGAATTTTTAAATTTAAAAATTAAATTTTTTATTTAAAGTAAAAAAATAAATTAAAGTCCAGCAATCTTTCGAAGACAAAAAAGATGAAAACTTTTTATTTTTAAATTTTGAAAGCAAAAAAATAATTTTTTGCCTAAAAGTATAAAAATAAAGATTTTCAAAAATATCCAATAAACAAAAAATTTAAAAATTTTAAATTTTTAAAATTAATTTATTCTATATTTGTGAAAAAATAGCTTTATCCGATGAAAAAAAATATACTTGAAATAAAATTTTTATTTCAAAATACAAAATTTTTCATTTTTTTGAATTTTTAAATTTAAAAATTAAATTTTTTATTTAAAGTAGGAAAATAAAATAAAGTCCAGCAATATTTCGAAGACAAAAAAAGATGAAAACTTTTAATTTTTAAATTTTGAAACCAAAAAAAAAAATTTTTTTTGCCTAAAAGTATAAAAATAAATAATTTCAAAAACATCCAACAAACAAAAAATTTAAAAAGTTTAAATTTTAACATTAATTTATTCTATATTTGTGAAAAAATAGCTTTATCCGGTGAAAAAAATATACTTGAAATAAAATTTTTGATTTCAAAATAAAATTTTTCTTATTTTTTTGAAATTTTAAATTTAAAAATTAAATTTTTTTTAAAGTAGAAAAATAAAATAAAGTCCAACAATATTTCAAACACAAAAAAACGATGAAAACTTATTATTTTTAAATTTTGAAACCGAAAAAATAATTTTTTTGCCTAAAAGTATAAAAATAAATAATTTCAAAATTATCCAAATAACAAAAAATTTAAAAAATTTAAATTTTTAAAATTAATTTATTCTATATTTGTGAAAAAATATCTTTATCCGGTGAAAAAAATACACTTGAAATAAAATTTTAGATTTCAAAATACAAAATTTTCATTTTTTTGAAAATTTAAAAATAAAAATTAAATCTTTTATTTAAAGTAAAAAATAAAATAAAGTCCAGCAATATTTCGAAGACAAAAAACGATGAAAAATTTTTATTTTTAAATTTTGAAACAAAAAATATAGTTTTTTTGCCTAAAAGTATAAAAATAATAAATTTCAAAAATATCCAACAAACAAAAAATTTAAAAAATTTAAATTTTTAGAATTAATTTATTCTATATTTGTGAAAAAATAGCTTTTTCTGGGGAAAAAATATTCTTAAAAAATTTTTTATTTCAAAATACCAAATTTTTGTTTTATTTTGAATTTTTAAATTTAAAAATTAAATTTTTTATTTAAAGTAAAAAAATAAATTAAAGTCCAGCAATCTTTCGAAGACAAAAAAGATGAAAACTTTTTATTTTTAAATTTTGAAAGCAAAAAAATAATATTTTTGCCTAAAAGTATAAAAATAAAGATTTCAAAAATATCCAATAAACAAAAAATTTAAAAATTTTAAATTTTTAAAATTAATTTATTCTATATTTGTGAAAAAATAGCTTTATCCGATGAAAAAAAATATACTTGAAATAAAATTTTTTATTTCAAAATACAAAATTTTTCATTTTTTTGAATTTTTAAATTTAAAAATTAAATTTTTTATTTAAAGTAGGAAAATAAAATAAAGTCCTGCAATATTTCGAAGACAAAAAAACGATGAAAACTTATTATTTTTAAATTTTGAAACTGAAAAAATTAATTTTTTTGCCTAAAAGTATAAAAATAAAGAATTTCAAAAATATCCAAAAAACAAAAAATTTAAATTTTAAATTTTAAAATTAATTTATTCTATATTTGTGAAAAAATAGCTTTATCCGGTGAAAAAAATATACTTGAAAAAAATTTTTGATTTCAAAATACAAAATTTTTCATTTTATTAAAATTTTAAAAATAAAAATTAAATTTTTTATTTAAAGTACAAAAATAAAATAAAGTCCAGCAATATTTTAAAGACTAAAAAAAGATGAAAACTTTTTTTTTTAAATTTTGAAACAAAAAATATAGTTTTTTTGCCTAAAAGTATAAAAATAAAGAATTTCAAAAATATCCAACAAACAAAAAATTTAAAAAGTTTAAATTTTTAAAATTAATTTATTCTATATTTGTGAAAAAATAGCTTTATCCGATGAAAAAAAATATACTTGAAATAAAGTTTTTGATTTCAAAATACAAAATTTTTCATTTTTTTGAATTTTTAGATTTAAAAATTAAATTTTTTATTTAAAGTAGGAAAATAAAATAAAGTCCAGTAATATTTTGAAGGCAAAAAATGTAAGGCCCACATCGGTTGGAGAGGGGAACGAAGCATGCCTTATAAGGGTGTGGATACCTCTCCCTAGCATGACGCGTTTTGACGAGTGAGTGTGGGGGGCTTAGGCTATCATCCCTATCGTCAAAGGCAAAACCGTGAGGCCTTGTGTGCCAAAGCGGACAATATCGTGCTAGCGGGTGGTCTGGGCTGTTACAGATGGTATCAGAGCCAGAACCCGGATCGATGTGCCAGCGAGGGCGCTGGACTCCCTTAGGGGGTGGATTGTAAGGCCCACATCGGTTGGAGAGGGGAACGAAGCATGCCTTATAAGGGTGTGGATACCTCTCCCTAACATGACGCGTTTTGACGAGTGAGTGTGGGGAGCTTAGGCTATCATCCCTATCGTCAAAGGCAAAACCGTGAGGCCTTGTGTGCCAAAGCGGACAATATCGTGCTAGCGGGTGGTCTGGGCTGTTACATTTTTCACCGGATAAAGCTATTTTTTCACAAATATAGAATAAATTAATTTTAAAATTTAAACTTTTTAAATTTTTTGTTTGTTGGATGTTTTTGAAATTCTTTATTTTTATACTTTTAGGCAAAAAAACTATATTTTTTTGTTTCAAAATTTAAAAATAAAAAGTTTTCATCTTTTTTTGTCTTCGAAATATTGCTGGACTTTATTTTATTTTTCTACTTTAAATAAAAAATTTAATTTTTATTTTTAAAATTTCAAAAAAATGAAAAATTTTTTATTTTGAAATAAAAAATTTTATTTCTTGTATATTTTTTTCACTGGATAAAGCTATTTTTTCACAAATATAGAATAAATTAATTTTAAAAATTTAAATTTTTTAAATTTTTTGTTTATTGGATATTTTTGAAAATCTTTATTTTTATACTTTTAGGCAAAAAATTTATTTTTTTGGTTTCAAAATTTAAAAATAAAAAGTTTTCATCTTTTTTTTGTCTTTGAAAGATTGCTGGACTTTAATTTATTTTTTTACTTTAAATAAAAAATTTAATTTTTAAATTTAAAAATTTAAAAATAAAACAAAAAATTTGGTATTTTGAAATAAAAAAATTTTTTTAAGAATATTTTTTTCCCGGAAAAAGCTATTTTTTCACAAATATAGAATAAATTAATTTTAAAAATTTAAACTTTTTAAATTTTTTGTTTGTTGGATATTTTTGAAATTCTTAATTTTTATACTTTTAGGCAAAAAAACTATATTTTTTGTTTCAAAATTGAAAAATAAAAAGTTTTCATCTTTTTTTTGTCTTTGAAATATTGCTGGACTTTATTTTATTTTTCTACTTTAAATAAAAAATTTAATTTTTATTTTTAAAATTTTAAAAAAATGAAAAATTTTTTATTTTGAAATCAAAAATTTTATTTCAAGTATATTTTTTTTCACCGGATAAAGCTATTTTTTCACAAATATAGAATAAATTAATTTTAAAAGTTTAAATTTTTAAAATTTTTTGTTTTCTGGATGTTTTTGAAATTCTTTATTTTTATACTTTTAGGCAAAAAAATTATTTTTTCGGTTTCAAAATTTAAAAATAAAAATTTTTCATCTGTTTTTTGTCTTTGAAATATTGTTGGAATTTATTTTATTTTTCTACTTTAAATAAAAAATTTAATTTTTAAATTTAAAATTTCTAAAAAATAAAAAAATTTGTATTTTGAAATCAAAAATTTTATTTCAAGTATATTTTTTTTCACCGGATAAAGCTATTTTTTCACAAATATAGAATAAATTAATTTTAAAATTTAAACTTTTTAAATTTTTTGTTTGTTGGATGTTTTTGAAATTCTTTATTTTTATACTTTTTGGCAAAAAAACTATATTTTTTTGTTTCAAAATTTAAAAATAAAAAGTTTTCATCTTTTTTTTGTCTTCGAAATATTGCTGGACTTTATTTTATTTTTCTACTTTAAATAAAAAATTTAATTTTTATTTTTAAAATTTCAAAAAAATGAAAAATTTTGTATTTTGAAATCAAAAATTTTATTTCTAGTATATTTTTTTTTCACTGCATAAAGTTATTTTTTCACAAATATAGAATAAATTAATTTTAAAAAATTTAAAAAAGTTTATTGGATATTTTTGAAAATCTTTATTTTTATACTTTTAGGCAAAAAAATTATTTTTTTGGTTTCAAAATTTAAAAATAAAAAGTTTTCATCTTTTTTTTTGTTTGAAAGATTGCTGGACTTTAATTTATTTTTTTACTTTAAATAAAAAATTTAATTTTTAAATTTAAAAATTCAAAAATAAAACAAAAAATTTGGTATTTTGAAATAAAAAAATTTTTTTAAGAATATTTTTTTCCCGGAAAAAGCTATTTTTTCACAAATATAGAATAAATTAATTTTAAAAATTTAAACTTTTTAAATTTTTTGTTTGTTGGATATTTTTGAAATTCTTAATTTTTATACTTTTAGGCAAAAAAACTATATTTTTTGTTTCAAAATTTAAAAATAAAAAGTTTTCATCTTTTTTTGTCTTCGAAATATTGCTGGACTTTATTATATTTTTCTACTTTAAATAAAAAAATTATTTTTTATTTTTAAAATTTCGAAAAAATGAAAAATTTCGTTTTTTGAAATCAAAAATTTTATTTCAAGTATATTTTTTTTCACCGGATAAAGCTATTTTTTTCACAAATATAGAATAAAATAATTTTAAAAATTTAAATTTTAAAAATTTTTTTATTGGATATTTTTTAAAATCTTTATTTTTATATTTTTAGGCAAAAAATTATTTTTTAGGTTTCAAAATTTTAAAAATAAAAAGTTTTCATCTTTTTTTGTCTTCGAAAGATTACTGGACTTTAATTTATTATTTTACTTTAAATAAAAAATTTAATTTTTAAATTTAAAAATTCAAAAATAAAACAAAAAATTTTATATTTTGAAATAAAAAAAATTTTTAAGAATATTTTTTACCCCGGAAAAAGCTATTTTTTCACAAATATAGAATAAATTAATTTTAAGAATTTAAACTTTTTAAATTTTTTGTTTGTTGAATATTTTTGAAATTCTTTATTTTTATACTTTTAGGCAAAAAAAACTATATTTTTTATTTCAAAATTAAAAAATAAAAATTTTTCATCTTTTTTTTTGTCTTCGAAATATTGCTGGACTTTATTTTATTTTTCTACTTTAAATAAAAAATTTAAATTTTATTTTTAAAATTTCAAAAAAATAAAAAAATTTGTATTTTGAAATCAAAAATTTTATTTCAAGTATATTTTTTTTCATCGGATAAAGCTATTTTTCAAAAATATAGAATAAATTAATTTTAAATTCAAAATTTTTAAATTTTTTATTTTTTGGATATTTTTGAAATTCTTTATTTTTATACTTTTAGGAAAAAAAATTATTTTTTCAGTATCAAAACTTAAAAATAAAAAGTTTTCATCTTTTTTTTGTCTTCGAAAGATTACTGGACCTTAATTTATTTTTTTACTTCAAATAAAAAATTTAATTTTTAAATTTAAAAATTCAAAAATAAAACAAAAAATTTTATATTTTGAAATAAAAAAATTTTTTAAGAATATTTTTTCCTCGGAAAAAGCTATTTTTTCACAAATATATAATAAATTAATTTTAAGAATTTAAACTTTTTAAATTTTTTGTTTGTTGGATATTTTTGAAATTCTTTATTTTTATACTTTTAGGCAAAAAAAACTATATTTTTTGTTTCAAAATTTAAAAATAAAAAGTTTTCATCTTTTTTTTTGTCTTCGAAATATTGCTGGAATTTATTTTATTTTTCTACTTTAAATAAAAAATTTATTTCAAGTATATTTTTTTTTCACCGGATAAAGCTATTTTTTCACAAATATAGAATAAAATAATTTTAAAAATTTAAATTTTTAAAATTTTTTTTATTGGATATTTTTCAAAATCTTTATTTTTATATTTTTAGGCAAAAAAATTATTTTTTAGGTTTCAAAATTTTAAAAATAAAAAGTTTTCATCTTTTTTTGTCTTCGAAAGATTACTGGACTTTAATTTATTATTTTACTTTAAATAAAAAATTTAATTTTTAAATTTAAAAATTCAAAAATAGAACAAAAAATTTTATATTTTGAAATAAAAAAAATTTTTAAGAATATTTTTTACCCCGGAAAAAGCTATTTTTTCACAAATAGAGAATAAATTAATTTTAAGAATTTAAACATTTTAAATTTTTTGTTTGTTGGATATTTTTGAAATTTTTTATTTTTATACTTTTAGGCAAAAAAACTATATTTTTTGTTTCAAAATTAAAAAATAAAAATTTTTCATCTTTTTTTTTGTCTTCGAAATATTGCTGGACTTTATTTTATTTTTCTACTTTAAATAAAAAATTTATTTTTTATTTTTAAAATTTCGAAAAAATGAAAAATTTCGTTTTTTGAAATAAAAAATTTTATTTCAAGTATATTTTTTTTTCACCGGATAAAGCTATTTTTTCACAAATATAGAATAAAATAATTTTAAAAATTTAAATTTTTAAAATTTTTTTTTATTGTATATTTTTCAAAATCTTTATTTTTATATTTTTAGGCAAAAAAAATTATTTTTTAGGTTTCAAAATTTTAAAAATAAAAAGTTTTCATCTTTTTTTGTCTTCGAAAGATTACTGGACTTTAATTTATTATTTTACTTTAAATAAAAAATTTAATTTTTAAATTTAAAAATTCAAAAATAAAACAAAAAATTTTATATTTTGAAATAAAAAAATTTTTTAAGAATATTTTTTACCCCGGAAAAAGCTATTTTTTCACAAATAGAGAATAAATTAATTTTAAGAATTTAAATTTTTTGTTTATTGGATATTTTTGAAAATCTTTATTTTTATACTTTTAGGCAAAAAAAAATTATTTTTTTGGGTTCAAAATTTAAAAATAAAAAGTTTTCATCTTTTTTTGTCTTCGAAAGTTTGTTGGACTTTAATTTATTTTTTTACTTTAAATAAAAAATTTTATTTTTAAATTTAAAAATTCAAAAATAAAACAAAAATTTGGTATTTTGAAATAAAAAATTTTTTTAAGAATATTTTTTTCCCCGGAAAAAGCTATTTTTTCACAAATATAGAATAAATTAATTTTAAAAATTTAAACTTTTTAAATTTTTTGTTTGTTGGATATTTTTGAAATTATTTATTTTTATACTTTTATGTAAAAAAACTATATTTTTTTGTTTCAAAATTTAAAAATAAAAAGTTTTCATCTTTTTTTAGTCTTCAAAATATTGCTGGACTTTATTTTATTTTTCTACTTTAAATAAAAATTTAATTTTTATTTTTAAAATTTTTAAAAAATGAAAAATTTTGTATTTTGAAATAAAAAATTTTATTTCAAGTATATTTTTTTTCACCCGATAAAGCTATTTTTTCACGAGCCGTAATGGCTTCATCTTCGGCAGGGTCCTCTGGTTTTTTTGTTTGTTTTTTTTTTATGTTATGCTGACCCTCGTTCTTTAAATGACGCTATCCCGAGGAGGACACCTAAAGGCGAACTGTAATTCCCTCATCTTCGGCAGGCTCTTCTGGTTTTTATTTTCTAGTTTTTTTTTTTACGTTATGCTGACCCTCGTTCTTTAAATGATGCTATCCAGAGGAGGACACCTAAAGGCGAGCCGTAATGGCCTCATCTTCGGCAGACTCCTCCGGTTCATTTTTTCCAGCTTTTCTCTTTTTTGTATTTTTACGTTGTGCTGACCCTCGTTCTTTAAATGACGCTATCCTGAGGAGGACACCTAAAGGCGAGCTGTAATGGCCCCATCTTCGGCAGGCTCCTCTAGTTTTTTTTCGGTTTTTTTTTGTTCTATTTTTTTTAATTGTGCTGACCCTCGTTCTTTAAATGACGCTATCCCGAGGAGGACACATAAAGGCGAGCCATAATGGCCTCATCTATGGCAGGCACCTCCGATTTTTCTTCCAAGTTCTTTACCAATTTTTTTTTACGTTGTGCTGACCCTCGTTCTTTAAATAACGCTATCCCGAGGAGGACACCTAAATGCGAGCCGTAATGGCCTCATCTTCGGCAGGCTCCTTTGTTTTTTTTTTTCCCAGTTTTTTTTGTTCTAGTTTTTTTTTAATACGCTGCACTGACCTTCGTTCTTTAAATGACGCTATCTCGAAGAGGACACCTAAAGGTGAGCCATAATGGCCTCATCTTCAGCAGGCTCCTCTGCTTTTTTTTTTTCGGGTTTTTTTCCAGTTTTTTTTATGTTGTACTGACCCTCGTTCTTTAAAGGACGCTATCCCGAGGAGGACACCTAAAGGTGAGCCGTAATGGCCTCATATTCGGAAGGCTCCTCTGGTTTTTTTTTTTTTTTTACGTTGCGCTGACCCTTGTTCTTTAAATGACTCTATCCCGAGGAGGACACCTAAAGGCGAGCCATAATGGCCTCATCTTCAGCAGGCTCCTCTGGTTTTTTTTTCTTTTTTTTTCCAGTTTTTTTTACGTTGTGCTGACCCTCGTTCTTTAAATGATGCTATCCCGAGGAGGACACCTAAAGGCGAGCCGTAATGGCCTCATCTTCGTCAGGCTCCTCCGATTTTATTTTCAAGTTTTCTTTTTTTTTTTTATACGTTGTGCTGACCCTCGTTCTTTAAATGACGCTATCCCGAGGAGGACACCTAAAGGCGAGTCGTAATGGCCTCATCTTCAGCAGGCTCCTCTGGTTTTTTTTTGTTTTAGTTTTTTTTTTACGTTATGCTGACCCTCGTTCTTTAAATGACGATATCCCGAGGAGGACACCTAAAGGCGAGCCGTAATGGCCTCATCTTCGGCAGGCTCCTCTGGTTTTTTTTCCAGTTTTTTTTGTTCTAGTTTTTTTTAATACGCTGCGCTGACCCTCGTTCTTTAAATGACGCTATCCCGAAGAGGACATCTAAAGGCGAGCCATAATGGCCTCATCTTCAGCAGGCTCCTCTGCTTTTTTTTTCCGGGTTTTTTTTCCAGTTTTTTTTTTACGTTGTGCTGACCCTCGTTCTTTAAAGGACGCTATCCCGAGGAGGACACCTAAAGGTGAGCCGTAATGGCCTCAACTTCGGAAGGCTCCTCTGTTTTTTTTTTTTTTTTTTTTACGTTGCGCTGACCCTCGTTCTTTAAATGACTCTATCCCGAGGAGGACACCTAAAGGCGAGCCATAATGGCCTCATCTTCAGCAGGCTCCTCTGGTTTTTTTTCTTTTTTTTTCCAGTTTTTTTTTACGTTGTGCTGACCCTCGTTCTTTAAATGATGCTATCCCGAGGAGGACACCTAAAGGCGAGCCGTAATAGCCTCATCTTCGTTAGGCTCCTCCGATTTTTTTTCAAGTTTTCTTTTTTTTTTATACGTTGTGTTGACCCTCGTTCTTTAAATGATGCTATCCCGAGGAGGACACCTAAAGGCGAGTCGTAATGGCCTCATCTTCGGCAGGCTCCTCTGGTTTTTTTTGTTTTGGGTTTTTTTATTTTTACGTTATGCTGACCCTCGTTCTTTAAATGACGATATCCCGAGGAGGACACCTAAAGGCGAGCCGTAATGGCCTCATCTTCGGCAGGCTCCTCTGGTTTTTTTTTCCAGTTTTTTTTGTTCTAGTTTTTTTTAATACGCTGCGCTGACCCTCGTTCTTTAAATGACGCTATCCCGAAGAGGACATCTAAAGGCGAGCCATAATGGCCTCATCTTCAGCAGGCTCCTCTGCTTTTTTTTCCGGGTTTTTTTTCCAGTTTTTTTTTTACGTTGTGCTGACCCTCGTTCTTTAAAGGACGCTATCCCGAGGAGGACACCTAAAGGTGAGCCGTAATGGCCTCAACTTCGGAAGGCTCCTCTGTTTTTTTTTTTTTTTACGTTGCGCTGACCCTCGTTCTTTAAATGACTCTATCCCGAGGAGGACACCTAAAGGCGAGCCATAATGGCCTCATCTTCAGCAGGCTCCTCTGGTTTTTTTTCCATTTTTTTTCCAGTTTTTTTTTACGTTGTGCTGACCCTCGTTCTTTAAATGATGCTATCTCGAGGAGGACACCTAAAGGCGAGCCGTAATAGCCTCATCTTCGTTAGGCTCCTCCGATTTTTTTTCAAGTTTTCTTTTTTTTTTATACGTTGTGTTGACCCTCGTTCTTTAAATGACGCTATCCCGAGGAGGACACCTAAAGGCGAGTCGTAATGGCCTCATCTTCGGCAGGCTCCTCTGGTTTTTTTTGTTTTGGGTTTTTTTATTTTTACGTTATGCTGACCCTCGTTCTTTAAATGACGCTATCCCGAGGAGGACACCTAAAGGCGAGCCGTAATGGCCTCATCTTCGGCAGGCTCCTTGGTTTTTTTTCCAGTTTTTTTTGTTCTGTTTTTTAATACGCTCCGAGGACCCTCGGCTAATGGCCTCATCTTCGCAGGCTCTTTTTTTTTTTTTTTTTTTTTTTTTCGCTGACCTCGTTTTTAAATGACGCTATCCGAAGAGGACACTAAAGGCGAGCCATAATGGCCTCATCTTCAGCAGGCTCCTCTGCTTTTTTTTTCGGGTTTTTTTTTCCAGTTTTTTTTTACGTTGTGCTGACCCTCGTTCTTTAAAGGACGCTATCCCGAGGAGGACACCTAAAGGTGAGCCGTAATGGCCTCAACTTCGGAAGGCTCCTCTGTTTTTTTTTTTTTTTTTTTTTTTTACGTTGCGCTGACCCTCGTTCTTTAAATGACTCTATCTCGAGGAGGACACCTAAAGGCGAGCCATAATGGCCTCATCTTCAGCAGGCTCCTCTGGTTTTTTTTCCTTTTTTTTTCCAGTTTTTTTTTACGTTGTGCTGACCCTCGTTCTTTAAATGATGCTATCCCGAGGAGGACACCTAAAGGCGAGCCGTAATAGCCTCATCTTCGTTAGGCTCCTCCGATTTTTTTTCAAGTTTTCTTTTTTTTTTTATACGTTGTGTTGACCCTCGTTCTTTAAATGATGCTATCCCGAGGAGGACACCTAAAGGCGAGTCGTAATGGCCTCATCTTCGGCAGGCTCCTCTGGTTTTTTTTGTTTTGGGTTTTTTTATTTTTACGTTATGCTGACCCTCGTTCTTTAAATGACGATATCCCGAGGAGGACACCTAAAGGCGAGCCGTAATGGCCTCATCTTCGGCAGGCTCCTCTGGTTTTTTTTCCAGTTTTTTTTGTTCTAGTTTTTTTTAATACGCTGCGCTGACCCTCGTTCTTTAAATGACGCTATCCCGAAGAGGACATCTAAAGGCGAGCCATAATGGCCTCATCTTCAGCAGGCTCCTCTGCTTTTTTTTCCGGGTTTTTTTTCCAGTTTTTTTTTTTACGTTGTGCTGACCCTCGTTCTTTAAAGGACGCTATCCCGAGGAGGACACCTAAAGGTGAGCCGTAATGGCCTCAACTTCGGAAGGCTCCTCTGTTTTTTTTTTTTTTTACGTTGCGCTGACCCTCGTTCTTTAAATGACTCTATCCCGAGGAGGACACCTAAAGGCGAGCCATAATGGCCTCATCTTCAGCAGGCTCCTCTGGTTTTTTTTCCATTTTTTTTCCAGTTTTTTTTTACGTTGTGCTGACCCTCGTTCTTTAAATGATGCTATCTCGAGGAGGACACCTAAAGGCGAGCCGTAATAGCCTCATCTTCGTTAGGCTCCTCCGATTTTTTTTCAAGTTTTCTTTTTTTTTTATACGTTGTGTTGACCCTCGTTCTTTAAATGACGCTATCCCGAGGAGGACACCTAAAGGCGAGTCGTAATGGCCTCATCTTCGGCATGCTCCTCTGGTTTTTTTTGTTTTGGGTTTTTTTATTTTTACGTTATGCTGACCCTCGTTCTTTAAATGACGCTATCCCGAGGAGGACACCTAAAGGCGAGCCGTAATGGCCTCATCTTCGGCAGGCTCCTTTGGTTTTTTTTCCAGTTTTTTTTGTTCTAGTTTTTTATTAATACGCTGCGCTGACCCTCGTTCTTTAAATGACGCTATATCCCGAAGAGGACACCTAAAGGCGAGCCATAATGGCCTCATCTTCAGCAGGCTCCTCTGCTTTTTTTTTCGGGTTTTTTTTTCCAGTTTTTTTACGTTGTGCTGACCCTCGTTCTTTAAAGGACGCTATCCCGAGGAGGACACCTAAAGGTGAGCCGTAATGGCCTCAACTTCGGAAGGCTCCTCTGTTTTTTTTTTTTTTTTTTACGTTGCGCTGACCCTCGTTCTTTAAATGACTCTATCCGAGGAGGACACCTAAAGGCGAGCCATAATGGCCTCATCTTCAGCAGGCTCCTCTGGTTTTTTTTCCTTTTTTTTCCAGTTTTTTTTTACGTTGTGCTGACCCTCGTTCTTTAAATGATGCTATCCCGAGGAGGACACCTAAAGGCGAGCCGTAATAGCCTCATCTTCGTTAGGCTCCTCCGGTTTTTTTTCAAGTTTTCTTTTTTTTTTATACGTTGTGTTGACCCTCGTTCTTTAAATGACGCTATCCCGAGGAGGACACCTAAAGGCGAGTCGTAATGGCCTCATCTTCGGCAGGCTCCTCTGGTTTTTTTTGTTTTGGGTTTTTTTATTTTTACGTTATGCTGACCCTCGTTCTTTAAATGACGCTATCCCGAGGAGGACACCTAAAGGCGAGCCGTAATGGCCTCATCTTCGGCAGGCTCCTTTGGTTTTTTTTCCAGTTTTTTTTGTTCTAGTTTTTTTTTAATACGCTGCGCTGACCCTCGTTCTTTAAATGACGCTATCCCGAAGAGGACACCTAAAGGCGAGCCATAATGGCCTCATCTTCAGCAGGATCCTCTGCTTTTTTTTTCCGGGTTTTTTTTCCAGTTTTTTTTTACGTTGTGCTGACCCTCGTTCTTTAAATGACTCTATCCCGAGCAGGACATCTAAAGGCGAGCCATAATGGCCTCATCTTCGTCAAACTCCTTCGGTTTTTTTTCAATTTTTTTTAAAGTTGTGCTGACCCTCGTTCTTTAAATGACGCTATCTCGAGGAGGACACCTAAAGGCGAGCCGTAATGGCCTCATCTTCGGCAGGCTCCTCTGGTTTTTTTGTTTTAGTTTTTTTTTTTTACGTTATGCTGACCCTCGTTTTTTAAATGACGCTATCCCGAGGAGGACACCTAAAAGCGAACCGTAATGCCCTCATCTTCGGCAGGCTCCTTCTAGTTTTTTTTTCTGGTTTTTTTTTTACGTTATGCTGACCCTCGTTCTTTAAATGACGCTATCCCGAGGAGGACACCTAAAGGCTAGACATAATGGTCTCATCTTCGGCAGTCTCCTCCGGTTCATTTTTTCCAGTTTTTCTCTTTTTTGTTTTTTTACGTTGTGCTGACCCTCGTTCTTTAAATGACGCTATCTCGAGGAGGACACCTAAAGACGAGCCGTAATGGCCTCATCTTCCGCAGGCTCCTCCGGTTCATTTTTTCCTGTTTTTCTCTTTTTTTTTTTTTACGTTGTGCTGACCCTCGTTCTTTAAATGACGCTATCCCGAGGAGGACAACTATAGGCGAGCTGTAATGACCTCATCTTCGGCAGGCTCCGCTGCTTTTTTTTTTTTTAACGTCGTGATGACCCTCGTTCTTTAAATGACGCTATCCCGAAGAGGACACCTAAAGGCGAGCCATAATGGCCTCATCTACGCCAGGCACCTCCGATTTCTTTTCCAAGTTTTTTTTCCATTTTTTTTTACGTTGTGCTGACCCTCGTTCATTAAATAACGCTATCCCGAGGAGGACACCTAAAGGCGAGCCGTAATGGCCTCATCTTCGGCAGGATCCTCTGGTTTTTTTTTCCAGTTTTTTTTGTTCTAGTTTTTTTTAATACGCTGCACTGACCCTCGTTCTTTAAATGACGTTATTCCGAAGAGAACACCTAAAGGCGAGCCTTAATGGCCTTATCTTCAGTAGGCTCCTCTGCTTTTTTTTTCTGGGTTTTTTTTCCAGTTTTTTTTTTTTTACGTTGTGCTGACCCTCGTTCTTTAAAGGATGCTATCCTTTGAAGGACACCTAAAGGCGAGCCGTAATGGCCTCATCTTCGGTAGGCTCCTCTGGATTTTTTTTTTTACGTTGCGCTGACCCTCGTTCTTTAAATGACTCTATCCCGAGGAGGACAACTAAAGGCGAGCCGTAATGGCCTCATCTTCGTCCGGCTCCTTCGGTTTTTTTTCAATTTTTTTTTTAAAGTTGTGCTGACCCTCGTTCTTTAAATAACGCTATCTCGAGGAGAACACCTAAAGGCGAGCCGTAATGGCCTCATCTTCGGCAGGCTCCTCTGATTTTTTTTGTTTTAGTTTTTTTTTTTACGTTATGTTGACCCTCGTTCTTTAAATGACGCTATCCCGAGGAGGACACATAAAGGCGAACCGTAATGCCCTCATCTTCGGGAGGCTCCTCTGGTTTTTTTTTTCTGGTTTTTTTTTTTACGTTATGCTGTCCCTCGTTCTTTAAATGATGCTATCCCGAGGAGGACACCTAAAGGCGAGCCGTAATGGTCTCATCTTCGGCAGGCTCCTCCGGTTCATTTTTTCCAGTTTTTCTCTTTTTTGTTTTTTTACGTTGTGCTGACCTTCGTTCTTCAAAAGACGCTATCCCGAGGAGGACACCTAAAGGTGAGCTGTAATGGCCCCATCCTCGGCAGGCTCCTCTGGTTTTTTTCGGTTTTTTTTGTTCTAGTTTTTTTTTTTTAGTTGTGCTGACCCTCGTTCTTTAAATGACGTTATCCCGAGGAGGACACATAAAGGCGAGCCATAATGGCCTCATCTATAGCAGGCACCTCCGATTTTTTTTTCCAAGTTTTTTTCAAGTTTTTTTTTACGTTGTGCTGACCCTCGTTCTTTAAATAACGCTATCCCGAGGAGGACACCTAAAGGCGAGCCGTAATGGCCTCATCTTCGGCAGGCTCCTCTGTTTTTTTTGTTTTAGTTTTTTTTGTTCTAGTTTTTTTTTAATACGCTGCGCTGACCCTCCTTCTTTAAATGACGCTATCCCGAAGAGGACACCTAAAGGCGAGCCATAATGGCCTCCTCTTCAGCAGGCTTCTCTGCTTTTTTTTTTCCGGGTTTTTTTTCCAGTTTTTTTTTATGTTGTGCTGACCATCGTTCTTTAAATGACTTTATCCCGAGGAGGACACCTAAAGGCGAGCCGTAATGGCCTCATCTTCGGCAGGCTCCTCTGATTTTTTTTGTTTTAGTTTTTTTTTTACGTTATGTTGACCCTCGTTCTTTAAATGACGCTATCCCGAGGAGGACACATAAAGGCGAACCGTAATGCCCTCATCTTCGGGAGGCTCCTCTGGTTTTTTTTTTTTGGTTTTTTTTTTTACGTTATGCTGTCCCTCGTTCTTTAAACGATGCTATCCCGAGGAGGACACCTAAAGGCGAGCCGTAATGGTCTCATCTTCGGCAGGCTCCTCCGGTTCATTTTTTCTAGTTTTTCTCTTTTTTGTTTTTTTACGTTGTGCTGACCTTCGTTCTTCAAAAGACGCTATCCCGAGGAGGACACCTAAAGGCGAGCTGTAATGGCCCCATCCTCAGCAGGCTCCTCTGGTTTTTTTTCGGTTTTTTTTGTTCTAGTTTTTTTTTTTAGTTGTGCTGACCCTCGTTCTTTAAATGACGTTATCCCGAGGAGGACACATAAAGGCGAGCCATAATGGCCTCATCTATAGCAGGCACCTCCGATTTTTTTTTCCAAGTTTTTTTCAAGTTTTTTTTTTACGTTGTGCTGACCCTCATTCTTTAAATAACGCTATCCCGAGGAGGACACCTAAAGGCGAGCCGTAATGGCCTCATCTTCGGCAGGCTCCTCTAGTTTTTTTTTTAGTTTTTTTTGTTCTAGTTTTTTTTTTTTAATACGCTGCGCTGACCCTCATTCTTTAAATGACGCTATCCCGAAGAGGACACCTAAAGGCGAGCCATAATGGCCTCCTCTTCAGCAGGCTCCTCTGCTTTTTTTTTTCCGGGTTTTTTTTCCAGTTTTTTTTTATGTTGTGCTGACCCTCGTTCTTAAAAGGACGCTATCCCGAGAAGGACACCTAAAGGCGAGCCGTAATGGCCTCATCTTCGGCAGGCTCCTCTGTTTTTTTTTTTTTATGTTGCACTGACCCTCGTTCTTTAAATGACTCTATCCCGAGGAGGACACCTAAAGGCGAGCCATAATGGCCTCATCTTCAGCAGGCTCCTCGTTCTTTATGTTGTGCTGACCCTCGTTCTTTAAATGACGCTATCCCGAGGAGGACACCTAAAGGTGAGTCGTAATGGCCTCATCTTCGGCAGGCTCCTATGGTTTTTTTGTTTTAGTTTTTTTTTTTTACGTTATGCTGACCCTCGTTCTTTAAATGACGTTATCCCGAGGAGGACACTTAAAGGCAAACCGTAATGCCCTCATCTTCGGCAGGCTCCACTGGTTTTTTTTTCTGGTTTTTTTTACGTAATGCTGACCCTCGTTCTTTAAATGACGCTATCCCGAGGAGGACACCTAAAGGCGAGCTGTAATGGCCCCATCTACAGCAGGCACCTCCGATTTTTTTCCATTTTTTTTACGTTATGTTGACCCTCGTTCTTTAAATGATGCTATCCCGAGGAGGACACATAAAGGCGAGCCTTAATGGCCTCACTATGGCAGGCATCTCCGATTTTTTTCAAAGTTTTTTTCCATTTTTTTTTACGTTGTGCTGACCCTCGTTCTTTAAATAACGCTATCCCGAGGAGGACACCTAAAGGCGAGCCGTAATGGCCTCATCTTCAGCAGGCTCCTCTGCTTTTTTTTTTTCCGGGTTTTTTTTTTACGTTGTGCTGACCCTCGTTCTTTAAAGGACGCTATCCCGAGGAGGACACCTAAAGGCGAGCCGTAATGGCCTCATCTTCGGCAGGCTCCTCTGTTTTTTTTTCCAATTTTTTTTGTTCTAGTTTTATTTTTTTAATACGCTGCGTTGACCCTCGTTCTTTAAATGACGCAATCCCGAAGAGGACACATAAAGGCGAGGCATAATGGCCTCCTCTTCAGCAAGCTCCTCTACTTTTTTTTTTCCGTGTTTTTTTTCCAGTTTTTTTTATGTTGTGCTGACCCTCGTTCTTCTAAGGACGCTATCCCGAGGAGGACACCTATAGGCGAGCCGTAATGGCCTCATCTTCGGCAGGCTCCTCTATTTTTTTTTTACGTTGCATTGACCCTCATTCTTTAAATGACTCTATCCCGAGGAGGACACCTAAAGGCGAGCCATAATGGCCTCATCTTCAGCAGGCTCCTCTGGTTTTTTTTTTCCTTTTTTTTTCCATTTTTTTTACGTTGTGCTGACCCTCGTTCTTTAAATGATGCTATCCCGAGGAGGACACCTAAAGGCGAGCCGTAATGGCCTCATCTTCGTCAGGCTCCTTCGGTTTTTTTTCAAGTTTTTTTTTACGTTGTGCTGACCCTCGTTCTTTAAATGATGCTATCCCGAGGAGGACACCTAAAGGCGAGCCGTAATGGAATCATCTTCGTCAGGCTCCTTCAGTTTTTTTTCAAGTTTTTTTTTTACGTTATGCTGACCCTCGTTCTTTAAATGACGCTATCCCGAGGAGGACACCTAAAGGCAAACCGTAATGCCCTCATCCTCGGCAGGCTCCATGGTTTTTTTTCTGGTTTTTTTTTACGTTATGCTGACCCTCGTTCTTTAAATGACGCTATCCCGAGGAGGACACCTAAAGGCGAGCTGTAATGGCCCCATCTTCGGTAGGCTCCTCTGGTTTTTTTTTCGGTTTTTTTTGTTCTAGATTTTTTTTTACGTCGTGATGACCCTCGTTCTTTAAATGACGCTATCCCGAAGAGGACACCTAAAGGCGAGCCATAATGGCCTCATCTACGGCAGGCACCTCCGATTTTTTTTTCCAAGTTTTTTTCCAGGTTTTTTTTTTACGTTATGTTGACCCTCGTTCTTTAAATGACGCTATCCCGAGGAGGACACATAAAGGCGAGCTTTAATGGCCTCACTATGGCAGGCATCTCCGATTTTTTTCCAAGTTTTTTTCCATTTTTTTTACGTTGTGCTGACCCTCGTTCTTTAAATATCGCTATCCCGAGGAGGACACCTAAAGGCGAGCCGAGGGCAAAGTAGTACCCCAAGAGACATGCAAGAGGGATCCACGTTTGGCTCAAAGTTTGACCTCAAACTTTGGTTCAAACGTGGATGGCAGCAAGGAAGGCTAGCTGATATGAAAAGTTTGAGTAAAAGTTTGACCTTAAACTTTTACTCAAGGTTTTCTGGTTCATGGCCCGGTTCACAAGTGGGTTTCTCTCCAACTCCAAGAGCAATCAACAGAGGCTTTTGTCAACCCAATTTCATCAAGAGCAAAGGCCCAATTCAAGGCTTGAAGATCATTTGAAGAAAGTGTATAAATAGCTTAGAATTTAAGTTTTTAGGGAGCTTTTTCCATATTCGTTTTTTACTAAGTGAGTTTTGGGAGAGCTTTTGGTTAGGAGTTATTTTGAGATTCTAAGTCTTGGGGAAGGAGAATTGAATTCCCTTCTTCTTAGTTTTCTTGTTTTCAATTTTATTTACACTTGTCTTGAATCTTGGGTTGAAGAATTGAGGAAATTCTGTCTCAATCTCACCTTGAGATCTCTTTCTGTTTTGATTTACTGTATCATTGAGAATTCGCTATTTCACTTCTTTTCTTCTACTGCTGGATCTTTACTTTTCTTGCAATTGAATTCTCACTTTGGATCTAAGAAGGCATTGAGATCTAGACTTAGTTATCTAGTCTCTTGAGTTCTGAGATCTACATCTTTCAATTTAAATTTCCTTGTTTCGTCGCTACACCAAGCTTATTTTCATTATCATTTGAGATCCGGTTTAATTGAATCCATCTTTTATATTTCTGTTTGTTGAATTTTACTTTTCCTTGTTTAATTTCTGCAAATCCACTTCCCAATTCCTTTTATAATTCAAGCAATTTACCTTTCTTGCACTTTAGGATTCTGCAATTTACATTTCTTGCATTCTAAGTTTCTGCCATTTAATTTCTTGTTCTTTAAGATTCAACACTTTTATTTTCTGTTCTCTTTAATTTCATGCAAATTACCCATTCCCTTTACTTTTCATGCAATTTAATTTCTGTTAATCACAAAGCACTCAACCGAATCTTGATTCGCTTGACTAAATCAACCACTAAACAAAAATTGCTCAATCCTTCAATCCCTGTGGGATCGACCTTACTCCCGTGAGTTTTATTACTTGATGCGACCCGGTACACTTGCCGGTTAGATTTGTGTGTTTGGAATTCGTTTCGTCTTCCAAAAATACACATCAAGTTTTTGGCACCGTTGCCGGGGATTGATTAGGTTGACAATGATTAAGTGAGGTGGTGGTCTAGATTAAGCATTTTTTTTCTTTTTACTAAGCATACTAACTGTTTGAATTTTTGCTTAAGTTAACACTAACTTCACTCTAGCAATAGAGTGCTTAATTTTGGTTCCTGGTTCTGTGTTTATGTCAGGAGGAAAAATCAATGAATCCACACCTTTTGATCCTGAAACATTTTGGAGGTTGAGAAGAAAACCAAGAAATGGAGGAAAATCCAACAAATCCACAAGTGGGAGTGGCCAACGACAATGGTCAGCCCCAAAGGAGAGTATTGGCTTCATATACATTTGCTAATCCAAGGCATTGTGGGAGTATCATCCTGACCCCAAATGTCGATGCAAATAACTTTGAATTGAAGCCCCAACTCATCACCTTGGTGCAGAACAACTGTTCCTATGGAGGAGGCCCCTTGGAAGATCCAAACCAGCACCTATCCACCTTCCTGAGGATATGTAACACAGTGAAGACCAATGGTGTGCATCCTGACAGTTACAAATTGTTGCTATTTCCATTTTTTCTCAGAGACAAAGCCACTCAATGGTTGGAATCCTTCCCAAGAGACAGCATCAACAACTGGGATGATCTAGTAACCAAGTTCCTTGCCAAATTTTACCCACCTCAAAGAGTTATTAGATTGAAGACTGAAGTACAAACATTCACACAAATGGATGCTGAACCCTTGTATGAGGCATGGGAACGATACAAAGCTCTAATCAGGAAGTGCCCTCCTGAGATGTTTAATGAATGGGATAAACTCCAAAATTTCTATGAAGGACTGATAATGAAAGCTCAAGAGGCACTTGACTATTCAGCAGAAGGCTCAATGCAACTCATGAAGACAGCTGAAGAGGCCCAAAACCTCATTGATATGGTGGCAAACAATCAATATTTCTTTGCTCATCAGAGACAACGCCAGCCATCACAAAGGAAAGGAGTGATGGAGTTGGAAGGAGTGGACTCAATTCTGGCTCAAAACAAAATGATGCAGCAGCAAATTCAACAACAATTTGATCAAATGGCCAAGAGGATTGATAGTCTCCAAGTTGCAGCAATCAACACAAGCCAATCATCAACCAAATGGGGGCAAAATGAAGAAAACCAAGAAGATCAGCAGCAGGAACAACCTCAATATGTGCACAACCAAAGCTGCGGCCAAAATGAAGTTTATGGTGACACCTACAATCCATCCTGGAAGAACCATCCAAATCTCAGATGGGGAGATAACCACACTCAAAACCAACAACCATGGCAAAGAAATTCAAACCAAAACAACTCAAGAAACAACCAGAACAACAACCAGCAAAACATAACCCACAATCCATATAGAAAACCCCCAAAATAACCATCATCCACCTTCCACATCCATATTCCACCCACAAAATAATCCCACAAATAGTTCAAACAACTTCCAGCAACAACCATCTCATTTTACACAACCACAACCAAATCCAGACTCCCAAAGAATCTCTAGTCTAGAGATAATGATGGAGAAACTCATGAAAAATCAAGAGATGGCAAGAAAAGATCAAGAAGCAGTAAGAAAAGATCAAGAAGCAGCAAGAAAAGATCAAGCCACAACAAGTAAAAACTAAGAAGCTTCAATCAGAAATCTTGAGAGGCATATGGAGCAAATGGCTAAACAAATTGTAGAGATGGGTGAGAAGCAATCAAATGCATCCCCTAGTGCCACTCAAGACCACCTAAGGGACAAAGAAAAAGCTACAAAGTGGGAGGAGTGCAAGGCAATCATAGTGAGAAGTGAGAAGACTAGAGGGAAAGAAGTCATCAATCAGGAAGAACACAACAGAGAAGTTTCACAAGAAGAGACAGAAGAGAGAAGAGAAAAGGATAGAAAGACCAAGAATGCAAAAAGCTCAAAGAGAGATAAGAACATCTTTAAGCCACAGCTACAAGAGAAGAAGGAAGGGGTGAAGCCATATATCCCCAAACTTTCATACCCTCAGAGGTTCAAAAAAGAGAATGAGGATAAGCAATACTCAAAGTTCCTGGACATATTCAAGACACTCAGCATCAATATTCCTTTCTTAGAAGCACTTGAACAGATGCCAGTGTATGCCAAATTTATGAAGGAAGTGCTGACAAAGAAAAAATCCCTAAAAGAAGGACAAATTGTTGAGATGACAATGGAATGTAGTGCTATTCTCTAAAGAGAGTTGCCAGAGAAGAAAGATGATCCTGGGAGTTTTTATATACCTTGCACCATAGGAAACATAACAATTGAGAAGTCATTCTGTGATCTTGGTGCAAGCATAAATTTGATGCCTTTGTCTCTAATGAGGAAACTCCAAATTGTCGAGCTAAAATCCACACGAATACTTCTTCAAATGGCTGATAAATCCATTCAGCAAGCACTTGGAGTTGTAGAGAATGTGCTGGTAAAAGTGGGAAAATTTCTTCTCCCAGCTGATTTTGTCATTCTGGATATGGAGGAGGACCCTAACACTCCCATCATCCTAGGGAGGCCTTTTCTTGCTACGGGCAGAGCATTGATAGATTTTGAAAAAGGAGAATTGTTGTTGAGAGTGCATGATGAGCACCTAGCATTCCATGTTTCTAAAACCCTGCATGAGCCCACTCAAGAAGAAGATTATACGGAGGATAAGGCCAGAGATCAAAGTTTGAAGGAGGTAGTCAATGAGTTAGCTCCAAGACTTCCAAATCCATGCTTGAAAGAAGTAGAGATGGTGCAACAGACCAAAGAAATCAAGGAGGAACTAGATCCAAAACCTCCAGATGAGAAATTCAACATCTCAGATAAGGAACCACCAAGGCAGGGAGTATCTTTTGAGAAAGAAAAGAAGAAGAGGCCAAGAGGGTGGAGAAATAAGAAGATCCCTACTGAAGGCTTTTCACCAGGGGATAAAGTAGTGTTAAACACCCAACCAATGAAGGTGTCCCCACAATCATCTGAATACTACACTGTGAACCGGGTCCTTTCACTTGAACACCTAGAGATCATAAAAAAGGAGACCGGAAGGAAGTTCACAGTAAGAGGAGAAAAGCTGAGGCACTATGATTTTCAACCCCCATGATCTAAGGGGATCGATGTCAAGCTAATGACAATAAAGAAGCGCTTGTTGGGAGGCAACCCAACCTGAGGTAATTTTCTTTTCATAGCTTTTTCAATAAAAATGTTGAATAATTTAGTATGTATTGCAAGGAGCTAAGTTTGGTGTCGCACACCAAAATAATTTAAGGGAGAATGAAGGATTTTAAGTTTGGTGTTCCACCAAAATCTCATTTAAAAGCATACTTTCACCTCCTGCATAATGCTAGCTCCAAGCAATCAGACAAATTATTCAACCAGTTAATTGCTTTTTTTTTGTTTTGGTTCCATAACCTTTAGCAAGGCCAAAAGAATTCATAAATGTACAACCTGTTGCATTAGAGACAGTGGCAAGGAATTAAGTTTGGTGTTCCCACACCAAATTAAATCCAAAAGCCACACTCAATTCATGCATACTAACCAGTCACCTAAGGGCTTGAGAAGCAAGCAACTTTTGAGAATTGTGCAGGGAACTAACCACCATTTGAGGACATTATGCATCATAACTCAAAAGGGACACAATAGAAGGAAGGACAAAAGAACTGCAAACCAATAGGTTGTATCTATACTTAACTTCTGCTGTTGAGAAATGCTTTGATTTATGTCTTGCTAAAGTGTTCATCTAGTACAAGTAGAATCATTTTTTTTGCAATAAATAAGCTAGTCTAAGTGTGTGCTTGTGTGTTTACTTTCACTTAACTAAATGTATGCTTTGTCCCCTGCATCTTTAATTCAATAAAAGAAATGTTTGGAATGTGAAGTAAGATAGTTCTTTGTTAGCTGGAAGTACAATAAAAGTAAGTAGTGGTATGTATGTGAGATTGTATGATAGCTCACTTTTAGTGAATAAAAGAACTAGACTGTCTCCTTTTAAGTAGAAAGTAGCTCACTGTCTATGAATCTCAATCAAATAAAAGTCCTTGGTTGAAAAGAAAAACAAAAAGAGAAAAGAAAAAGCCAAAAATGGCAACAGAACAAAAGAAAAATAAAAAGAAACAAAGCTAGACACCAATAGCTTGAACCTTAGAATATATGCCTGTGGTGTCTTTGTACTAGGATCTTCTTGGATTATTAAGTTCTTTGGAGTGCATCAACACTTGGTGACTTGGGTTAACTAACCCGGGATCATCAACTGAAAGTCCACTATCAAGAGCAACCTAACTACAAGGCATTTAGTAACCCAAAGAGGTACTGGGCATCAATGTTCTAAGAAGGAATGTGAGCCAAGTGTCTATAGTGAATAATGTGTCAAGCATAAATAAAGAAAAGAGCTTGTTACACATGACACTGAACTAAAGCTTATAGAAAAATAGTAACTGAGAACAAAGGAATAATGAGAGGTCATAGCAGTGTGTTGCTTGATGCTTGAATGAGACTTTCTAGGCCTAATTGTCAATAAGAAGTGAGTATTTACATATCTACATAAAACCCCATGAGCTACCAATAACACTCTGCTAGCATAAACATCTTCTTCTATTTCATTCTTTCTTCTCAATAATTCTTTTCTTGCTTGGGGACAAGCAAGCTTTAAGTTTGGTGTTGTGATGACAAGTCATCTTAGCCTAGTTTCACTAGTCTTTTTCTTTTGTTTTCAATTGATTTTATGCACTTTCTTGAGCCATAAGTAAGCCAATTGGGTAGAATTTCATGTTTCCTTTGATTTAATCAACCATGGATAAATTAATGCAATTTCATGAGATTTTGTGCTATAATTGTCATATATTATGAAAGAATAACAATCTCATGATTTTGAGCATAGCTTTGATGTGCTTGGTTGATTAATGATAGGTGAAAATAGCTTTGAAGAAGGTTGAAGAAAGAAAAAATGGCAAGGAGCAGGAGAGAACAAAAAGCTTGAGCAAAAGCTTGCCTCAAACTTTAGCTCAAACTTTTGGAAGAATTGAATTCACCCTGGAGGAGCAAAAGCTTGCGCCAATGTTTGCCCTCAAGCTTTTAGGCAAACGTTGGCGCCACAACAAAACACCCAGGAGAGCAAAAGCTTGCGCCAACGTTTGACCTCAAGCTTTTAGGCAAACGTTGGGGCCACAACAAAACACCCAGGAGAGCAAAATCTTGCGCCAACGTTTGACCTCAAGCTTTTAGGCAAATGTTGGCGCCACAACAACATGAAGGGGTATACTTCCAACAAGAATAACTTGAGTTGTAGATGTCCAATTGAGGTGATTCTAATTGGGTTAGAAAGCTGATGTTCAGAGCTTTCCAACCATATATAATAGTCTATAGTGGACATAAAATTGGCAACTTGACAAAAGGGCAAAGTAGTACCCCAAGAGGCATGCAAGAGGGATCCACGTTTGGCTCAAAGTTTGACCTCAAACTTTGGCTCAAACGTGGATGGCAGCAAGGAAGGCTAGCTGATATGAAAAGTTTGAGTAAAAGTTTGACCTCAAACTTTTACTCAAGCTTTTCCGGTTCATGGCCCGGTTCACAAGTGGGTTTCTCTCCAACTCCAAGAGCAATCAACAGAGGCTTTTGTCAACCCAATTTCATCAAGAGCAAAGGCCCAATTCAAGGCTTGAAGATCATTTGAAGAAAGTGTATAAATAGCTTAGAATTTAAGTTTTTAGGGAGCTTTTTCCATTTTTGTTTTTTACTAAGTGAGTTTTGGGAGAGCTTTTGGTTAGGAGTTATTTTTAGATTCTGAGTCTTGGGGAAGGAGAATTGAATTCTCTTCCTCTTAGTTTTCTTGTTTTCAATTTCATTTACACTTGTCTTGAATCTTGGGTTGAAGAATTGAGGAAATTCTGTCTCAATCTCACCTTGAGATCTCTTTCTATTTTGATTTACTACATCATTGAGAATTTGCTATTTCACTTATTTTCTTCTACGGCTGGATCTTTACTTTTCTTGCAATTGAATTCTCACTTTGGATCTAAGAAGGCATTGAGATCTAGACTTAGTTATCTAGTCTCTTGAGTCCTGAGATCTACATCTTTCAATTTAAATTTCCTTGTTTCGTCGCTACACCAAGCTTATTTTCATTATCATTTGAGATCCGGTTTAATTGAATCCATCTTTTATATTTCTGTTTGTTGAATTTTACTTTTCCTTGTTTAATTTCTGCAAATCCACTTCCCAATTCCTTTTATAATTCAAGCAATTTACCTTTCTTGCACTTTAAGATTCTGCAATTTACATTTCTTGCGTTCTAAGTTTCTGCCATTTAATTTCTTGTTCTTTAAGATTCAGCACTTTTATTTTCTGTTCTCTTTAATTTCATGCAAATTACCCATTTCCTTTTCTTTTCATGCAATTTAATTTCTGTTAATCACAAAGCACTCAACCGAATCTTGATTCGCTTGACTAAATCAACCACTAAACAAAAATTGCTCAATCCTTCAATCCCTGTGGGATCGACCTCACTCCCGTGAGTTTTATTACTTGATGCGACCCGGTACACTTGCCGCTTAGATTTGTGTGTTTGGAATTCATTTCGTCTTCCGAAAATACACATCACTGACCCTCGTTCTTTAAATGACACTATCCCGAGGAGGACACCTAAAGGCGAGCTGTAATGGCCCCATCTTCGGCAGGCTCCTCTGGTTTTTTTTTTTCGATTTTTTTGTTCTAGTTTTTTTTTTTTTAGTTGTGCTGACCCTCGTTCTTTAAATGACGCTATCCCGAGGAGGACACATAAAGGCGAGCCATAATGGCCTCATCTATGGCAGGCACCTCCGATTTTTTTTTCCAAGTTTTTTTCCAGTTTTTTTTTTTTTTTTACGTTGTGCTGACCCTCGTTCTTTAAATAACGCTATCCCGAAGAGGACACCTTAAGGCGAGCCGTAATGGCCTCATCTTCGGCAGGCACCTCTGGTTTTTTTTCCAGTTTTTTTTTTGTTCTAGTTTTTTTTAATACGCTGCGCTGACCCTCGTTCTTTAAATGACGCAATCCCGAAGAGGACACCTAAAGGCGACCCATAATGGCCTCCTCTTCAGCAGGCTCCTCTGCTTTTTTTTTTCCGGAATTTTTTTCCAGTTTTTTTTTTATGTTGTGCTGACCCTCGTTCTTTAAAGGACGCTATCCCGAGGAGGACACCTAAAGGCGAGCCGTAATGGCCTCATCTTCGGCAGGCTCCTCAGGTTTTTTTTTTTTTTTTACGTTGCACTAACCCTCGTTCTTTAAATGACTCTATCCCGAGGAGGACACCTAAAGGCGTGCCATAATGGCCTCATCTTCAGCAGGCTCCTCTGGTTTTTTTTTTTCCTTTTTTTTCCAGTTTTTTTTTTACGTTGTGCTGACCCTCGTTTTTTAAATGATGCTATCCAGAGGAGGACACCTAAAGGTGAACCGTAATGGCCTCATCTTCGTCAGGCTCCTCCGGTTTTTTTTCAAGTTTTTTTTTAATACGCTGCGCTGACCTTCATTCTTTAAATGACGCTATCCCGAAGAGGACACCTAAAGGCGAGCCATAATGGCCTCATCTTCAGCAGGCTCCTCTGCTTTTTTTTTTCCAGTTTTTTTTTTTCCAATTTTTTTTTACGTTGTGCTAACCGTCGTTCTTTAAAGGACGCTATCCCGAGGAGGATACCTAAAGGCGAGCCGTAATGGCCTCATCTTCGGCCGGCTCCTCCAGTTTTTTTCATGTTTTTTTTTTTTTACGTTATGCTGACCCTCGTTCTGTAAATGACGATATCCCGAGGAGGACACCTAAAGGCGAGTCGTAATGGCCTCATCTTCGGCAGGCTCCTCTGGTTTTTTTGTTTTTGTTTTTTTTTTTTACGTTATGCTGACCCTCGTTCTTTAAATGATGCTATCCCGAGGAGGACACCTAAAGGCGAGCCGTAATGGCCTCATATTCGTCAGGCTCCTCCAGTTTTTTTCATGTTTTTTTTTTTTACGTTATGCTGACCCTCGTTCTTTAAATGACGATATCCCGAGGAGGACACCTAAAGGCGAGTCGTAATGGCCTCATCTTCGGCAGGCTCCTCTGGTTTTTTTGTTTTAGTTTTTTTTTTTACGTTATGCTGACCCTCGTTCTTTAAATGACGCTATCCCGAGGAGGACACCTAAAGGCGAACCGTAATGCACTCATCTTCGGCAGGCTCCACTGGTTTTTTTTTCTGGTTTTTTTTTTTTTTACGTTATGCTGATCCTTGTTCTTTAAATGACGCTATCCCGAGGAGGACACCTAAAGGCGAGCCGTAATGGCCTCATCTTCGGCAGGCTCCTCCGGTTCATTTTTTCCAGTTTTTCTCTTTTTTTTTTTACGTTGTGCTGACCCTCGTTCTTTAAATGACGCTATCTCGAGGAGGACACCTAAAGGCGAGCTGTAATGGCCCCATCTTCGGCAGGGTCCTCTGGTTTTTTTTTTCTGTTTTTTTTTGTTCTATATTTTTTTTTACGTCGTGCTGACCCTCGTTCTTTAAATGACGTTATCCCGAAGAGGACACCTAAAGGCGAGCCATAATGGCCTCATCTACGGCAGGCACCTCCGATTTTATTTTTCCGGGTTTTTTTTTTACGTTGTGCTGACCCTCGTTCTTTAAAGGACGCTATCCCGAGGAGGACACTTAAAGGTGAGCCGTAATGGCCTCATCTTTGGCAGGCTCCTCTGGTTTTTTTTTTTTTTTTTTACGTTGCGCTGACCCTTGTTCTTTAAATGACTCTATCCCGAGGAGGACACCTAAAGGCGAGCCATAATGGCCTCATCTTCAGCAGGCTCCTCTGGTTCTTTTTTTTCCTTTTTTTTCCAGTTTTTTTTTACGTTGTGCTGACCCTTGTTCTTTAAATGATGCTATCCCGAGGAGGACACCTAAAGGCGAGCCGTAATGGCCTCATCTTCGTCAGGCTCCTCCAGTTTTTTTTTCATGTTTTTTTTTTACGTTGTACTGACCCTCGTTCTTTAAATGATGCTATCCCGAGCAGGACACCAAAAGGCGAGCCGTAATGGCCTCATCTTCGGCAGGCTCCTCTGGTTTTTTTTCTTTTAGTTTTTTTTTTTTTACGTTATGCTGATCCTCGTTCTTTAAATGACAGTATCCCGAGGAGGACCCTTAAAGGCGAACCGTAATGCCCTCATCTTCGGCAGGCTCCTCTGGTTGTTTTTTTCTGGTTTTTTTTTTTACGTTATGCTGACCCTCGTTCTTTAAATGATGCTATCCCGAGGAGGACACCTAGAGGCGAGCCGTAATGGCCTCATCTTCCGCAGGCTCCTCTGGTTTTTTTTCCATTTTTTTTTGTTCTAGTTTTTTTTTAGTACGCTCTGCTGACCCTCGTTCTTTAAATGATGCTATCCCGAAGAGGACACCTAAAGGCGAGCCATAATGGCCTCATCTTCAGCAGGCTCCTATGCTTTTCTTTTTTCCGGGTTTTTTTTCCAATTTTTTTTACGTTGTGCTGACCCTTGTTCTTTAAAGGACGCTATCCCGAGGAGGACTCCTAAAGCCGAGCCGTAATGGCCTTATATTCGGCCGGCTCCTCTGGTTTTTTTTTTTTACGTTGCGCTGACCCTCGTTCTTTAAATGACTCTATCCCGATGAGGTCACCTAAAGGCGAGCCGTAATGGCCTCATCTTCAGCAGGCTCCTCTGGTTTTTTTTTTTCCCGTTTTTTTCAAGTTTTTTTTTTACGTTGTGCTGACCCTCGTTCTTTAAATGATGCTATCCCGAGGAGGACACATAAACGCGAGCCGTAATGGCCTCATCTTCGGCAGGCTCCTCCGGTTTTTTTTCATGGGTTTTTTTTTTTTACGTTGTGCTGACCTTCGTTCTTTAAATGACGCTATCCCGAAGAGGACACCTAAAGGCGAACCGTAAAGGCCTCATCTTCGGCAGGTTCCTCTGGTTTTTTTGTTTTATTTTTTATTTTTTATTTTTTTTACGTTGTACTGACCCTTGTTCTTTAAATGACGCTATCCCGAGGAGGACACATAAAGGCGAGCCATAATGGCCTCATCTACGGCAGGCACCTCCGATTTTTTTTTCCAAGTTTTTTTTCCAGTTTTTTTTTTTACGTTGTGCTGACCCTCGTTCTTTAAATAACGCTATCCCGAGGAGGACCCCTAAAGGCGAGCCGTAATGGCCTCATCTTCGGCAGGCTCCTCTGTTTTTTTTTTTCCAGTTTTTTTTGTTCTAGTTTTTTTTTAGTACGCTGCGCTGACCCTCGTTCTTTAAATGATGCTATCCCGAAGAGGCCACCTAAAGGCGAGCCATAATGGCCTCATCTTCAGCAGGCTCTTCTGCTTTTTTTTTTTCCGGTTTTTTTTTTCCAATTTTTTTTTACGATGTGCTGACCGTCGTTCTTTAAAGGACGCTATCCCGAGGAGGATACCTAAAGGCGAGCCGTAATGGCCTCATCTTCGGCCGGCTCCTCTGGTTTTTTTTTTTTTTTTTTACGTTGCGCTGACCCTCGTTCTTTAAATGACTCTATCCCGATGAGGTCACCTAAAGGCGAGCCATAAGGGCCTCATCTTCAGCAGGCTCCTCTGGCTTTTTTTTCCGTTTTTTTCAAGTTTTTTTTTTTTTACGTTGTGCTGACCCTCGTTCTTTAAATGACGCTATCCCGAGGAGGACACATAAAGGCGAGACGTAATGGCCTCATCTTCGGCAGGCTCCTCCGGTTTTTTTTCATGGGTTTTTTTTTTTTTACGTTGTACTGACCTTCGTTCTTTAAATGACGCTATCCCGAAGAGGACACCTAAAGGCGAACCGTAATGGCCTCATCTTCGGCAGGCTCCTCCGGTTTTTTTGTTTTATTTTTTATTTTTTATTTTTTATTTTTTTTTACGTTGTGCTGACCCTCGTTCTTTAAATGACGCTATCCAGAGGAGGACACATAAAGGCGAGCCATAATGGCCTCATCTTCAGCAGCCTCCTCTGGTTTTTTTTTTCCTTTTTTTCCAGTTTTTTTTTTACGTTGGGCTGACCCTTGTTCTTTAAATGATGCTATCCCGAGGAGGACACCTAAAGGCGAGCCATAATGGCCTCATCTTCGTCAGGCTCCTCCGGTTTTTTTTCAAGTTTTTTTTTTACGTTGTGCTGACCCTCGTTCTTTAAATGACGCTATCCCGAGCAGGACACCTAAAGGCGAGCCGTAATGGCCTCATCTTCGGCAGGCTCCTCTGGTTTTTTTTCTTTTAGTTTTTTTTTTTTACGTTATGCTGACCCTCGTTCTTTAAATGACGGTATTCCGAGGAGGACCCTTAAAGGCGAACCGTAATGCCCTCATCTTCGGCAGGCTCCTCTGGTTTTTTTTTTCTGTTTTTTTTTTACGTTATGCTGACCCTCGTTCTTTAAATGACGCTATCCCGAGGAGGGCACCTAGAGGCGAGCCGTAATGGCCTCATCTTCCGCAGGCTCCTCTGGTTTTTTTTTCCAGTTTTTTTTGTTCTAGTTTTTTTTTAGTACGCTGCGCTGACCCTCGTTCTTTAAATGATGCTATCCCGAAGAGGACACCTAAAGGCGACCCATAATGGCCTCCTCTTCAGCAGGCTCCTCTGCTTTTTTTTTTTCCGGAATTTTTTTCCAGTTTTTTTTTTATGTTGTGCTGACCCTCGTTCTTTAAAGGACGCTATCCCGAGGAGGACACCTAAAGGCGAGCCGTAATGGCCTCATCTTCGGCAGGCTCCTCCGGTTTTTTTTTTTTTTTTTTTTTTACGTTGCACTAACCCTCGTTCTTTAAATGACTCTATCCCGAGGAGGACACCTAAAGGCGTGCCATAATGGCCTCATCTTCAGCAGGCTCCTCTGGTTTTTTTTTTTCCTTTTTTTTCCAGTTTTTTTTTTACGTTGTGCTGACCCTCGTTTTTTAAATGATGCTATCCAGAGGAGGACACCTAAAGGTGAACCGTAATGGCCTCATCTTCGTCAGGCTCCTCCGTTTTTTTTTTCAAGTTTTTTTTTTAATACGCTGCGCTGACCTTCATTCTTTAAATGACGCTATCCCGAAGAGGACACCTAAAGGCGAGCCATAATGGCCTCATCTTCAGCAGGCTCCTCTGCTTTTTTTTTTTTCCAGTTTTTTTTTTCCAATTTTTTTTACGTTGTGCTAACCGTCGTTCTTTAAAGGACGCTATCCCGAGGAGGATACCTAAAGGCGAGCCGTGATGGCCTCATCTTCGGCCGGCTCCTCCAGTTTTTTTCATGTTTTTTTTTTTACGTTATGCTGACCCTCGTTCTTTAAATGACGATATCCCGAGGAGGACACCAAAAGGCGAGTCGTAATGGCCTCATCTTCGGCAGGCTCCTCTGGTTTTTTTGTTTTTGTTTTTTTTTTTTACGTTATGCTGACCCTCGTTCTTTAAATGATGCTATCCCGAGGAGGACACCTAAAGGCGAGCCGTAATGGCCTCATATTCGTCAGGCTCCTCCAGTTTTTTTCATGTTTTTTTTTTTTTACGTTATGCTGACCCTCGTTCTTTAAATGACGATATCCCGAGGAGGACACCTAAAGGCGAGTCGTAATGGCCTCATCTTCGGCAGGCTCCTCTGGTTTTTTTGTTTTAGTTTTTTTTTTTACGTTATGCTGACCCTCGTTCTTTAAATGACGCCATTCCGAGGAGGACACCTAAAGGCGAACCGTAATGCACTCATCTTCGGCAGGCTCCACTGGTTTTTTTTTCTGGTTTTTTTTTTTTTTACGTTATGCTGATCCTTGTTCTTTAAATGACGCTATCCCGAGGAGGACACCTAAAGGCGAGCCGTAATGGCCTCATCTTCGGCAGGCTCCTCCGGTTCATTTTTTCCAGTTTTTCTCTTTTTTTTTTTACGTTGTGCTGACCCTCGTTCTTTAAATGACGCTATCTCGAGGAGGACACCTAAAGGCGAGCTGTAATGGCCCCATCTTCGGCAGGGTCCTCTGGTTTTTTTTTTCTGTTTTTTTTTGTTCTAGATTTTTTTTTACGTCGTGCTGACCCTCGTTCTTTAAATGACGTTATCCCGAAGAGGACACCTAAAGGCGAGCCATAATGGCCTCATCTACGGCAGGCACCTCCGATTTTATTTTTCCGGGTTTTTTTTTTACGTTGTGCTGACCCTCGTTCTTTAAAGGACGCTATCCCGAGGAGGACACTTAAAGGTGAGCCGTAATGGCCTCATCTTTGGCAGGCTCCTCTGGTTTTTTTTTTTTTTTTTTTTTTTTTACGTTGCGCTGACCCTTGTTCTTTAAATGACTCTATCCCGAGGAGGACACCTAAAGGCGAGCCATAATGGCCTCATCTTCAGCAGGCTCCTCTGGTTTTTTTTTTTCCTTTTTTTTCCAGTTTTTTTTTACGTTGTGCTGACCCTTGTTCTTTAAATGATGCTATCCCGAGGAGGACACCTGAAGGCGAGCCGTAATGGCCTCATCTTCGTCAGGCTCCTCCAGTTTTTTTTTCATGTTTTTTTTTTACGTTGTACTGACCCTCGTTCTTTAAATGATGCTATCCCGAGCAGGACACCTAAAGGCGAGCCGTAATGGCCTCATCTTCGGCAGGCTCCTCTGGTTTTTTTTCTTTTAGTTTTTTTTTTTTTTTTTACGTTATGCTGATCCTCGTTCTTTAAATGACGGTATCCCGAGGAGGACCCTTAAAGGCGAACCGTAATGCCCTCATCTTCGGCAGGCTCCTCTGGTTGTTTTTTTCTGGTTTTTTTTTTACGTTATGCTGACCCTCGTTCTTTAAATGATGCTATCCCGAGGAGGACACCTAGAGGCGAGCCGTAATGGCCTCATCTTCCGCAGGCTCCTCTGGTTTTTTTTCCATTTTTTTTTGTTCTAGTTTTTTTTTAGTACGCTCTGCTGACCCTCGTTCTTTAAATGACTCTATCCCGATGAGGTCACCTAAAGGCGAGCCATAAGGGCCTCATCTTCAGCAGGCTCCTCTGGTTATTTTTTTCCGTTTTTTTCAAGTTTTTTTTTTTTTACGTTGTGCTGACCCTCGTTCTTTAAATGACGCTATCCCGAGGAGGACACATAAAGGCGAGACGTAATGGCCTCATCTTCGGCAGGCTCCTCCGGTTTTTTTTCATGGGTTTTTTTTTTTTTTTTTACGTTGTACTGACCTTCGTTCTTTAAATGACGCTATCCCGAAGAGGACACCTAAAGGCGAACCGTAATGGCCTCATCTTCGGCAGGCTCCTCCGGTTTTTTTGTTTTATTTTTTATTTTTTATTTTTTATTTTTTTTTACGTTGTGCTGACCCTCGTTCTTTAAATGACGCTATCCAGAGGAGGACACATAAAGGCGAGCCATAATGGCCTCATCTTCAGCAGCCTCCTCTGGTTTTTTTTTTTCCTTTTTTTCCAGTTTTTTTTTACGTTGGGCTGACCCTTGTTCTTTAAATGATGCTATCCCGTGGAGGACACCTAAAGGCGAGCCATAATGGCCTCATCTTCGTCAGGCTCCTCCGGTTTTTTTTCAAGTTTTTTTTTTACGTTGTGCTGACCCTCGTTCTTTAAATGACGCTATCCCGAGCAGGACACCTAAAGGCGAGCCGTAATGGCCTCATCTTCGGCAGGCTCCTCTGGTTTTTTTTCTTTTAGTTTTTTTTTTTTACGTTATGCTGACCCTCGTTCTTTAAATGACGGTATTCCGAGGAGGACCCTTAAAGGCGAACCGTAATGCCCTAATCTTCGGCAGGCTCCTCTGGTTTTTTTTTTCTATTTTTTTTTTACGTTATGCTGACCCTCGTTCTTTAAATGACGCTATCCCGAGGAGGGCACCTAGAGGCGAGCCGTAATGGCCTCATCTTCCGCAGGCTCCTCTGGTTTTTTTTTCCAGTTTTTTTTGTTCTAGTTTTTTTTTAGTACGCTGCGCTGACCCTCGTTCTTTAAATGATGCTATCCCGAAGAGGACACCTAAAGGCGAGCCATAATGGCCTCATCTTCAGCAGGCTCCTATGCTTTTTTTTTTCCGGGTTTTTTTTTCCAATTTTTTTTTACGTTGTGCTGACCCTCGTTCTTTAAAGGACGCTATCCCGAGGAGGACACCTAAAGGCGAGCCGTAATGGACACATCTTCGGCCGGCTCCTCTGGTTTTTTTTTTTTTACGTTACGCTGACCCTCGTTCTTTAAATGACTCTATCCCGATGAGGTCACCTAAAGGCGACCCATAATGGCCTCATCTTCAGCAGGCTCCTCTGTTTTTTTTTTTTCCGTTTTTTTCCAGTTTTTTTTTTACGTTGTGCTGACCCTCGTTCTTTAAATGACGCTATCCCGAGGAGGACACCTAAAGGCGAGCCATAATGGCCTCATCTTCAGCAGGCTCCTCTGCTTTTTTTTTTTCCGGGTTTTTTTTCCAGTTTTTTTTTATGTTGTGCTGACCCTCGTTCTTTAAATGACTTTATCCCGAGGAGGACACCTAAAGGCGAGCCATAATGGCCTCATCTTCGGCAGGCTCCTCTAGTTTTTTTTTCCTTTTTTTTCCAGTTTTTTTTTTACGTTGTGCTGACCCTCGTTCTTTAAATGACGCTATCCCGAGGAGGACACCTAAAGGCGAGCCATAATGGCCTCATCTTCAGCAGGCTCCTCTGGTTTTTTTTTTCCTTTTTTTCCAGTTTTTTTTTACGTTGGGCTGACCCTTGTTCTTTAAATGATGCTATCCCGAGGAGGACACCTAAAGGCGAGCCATAATGGCCTCATCTTCGTCAGGCTCCTCCGGTTTTTTTTCAAGTTTTTTTTTTACGTTGTGCTGACCCTCGTTCTTTAAATGACGCTATCCCGAGCAGGACACCTAAAGGCGAGCCGTAATGGCTTCATCTTCGGCAGGCTCCTCTGGTTTTTTTTCTTTTAGTTTTTTTTTTTTACGTTATGCTGACCCTCGTTCTTTAAATGACGGTATCCCGAGGAGGACCCTTAAAGGCGAACCGTAATGCCCTCATCTTCGGCAGGCTCCTCTGGTTTTTTTTTTCTGGTTTTTTTTTTACGTTATGCTGACCCTCGTTCTTTAAATGACGCTATCCCGAGGAGGGCACCTAGAGGCGAGCCGTAATGGCCTCATCTTCCGCAGGCTTCTCTGGTTTTTTTTCCAGTTTTTTTTGTTCTAGTTTTTTTTTAGTACGCTGCGCTGACCCTCGTTCTTTAAATGATGCTATCCCGAAGAGGACACCTAAAGGCGAGCCATAATGGCCTCATCTTCAGCAGGCTCCTATGCTTTTTTTTTCCGGGTTTTTTTTTCCAATTTTTTTTTACGTTGTGCTGACCCTCGTTCTTTAAAGGACGCTATCCCGAGGAGGACACCTAAAGGCGAGCCGTAATGGACACATCTTCGGCCGGCTCCTCTGGTTTTTTTTTTTTTTTACGTTACGCTGACCCTCGTTCTTTAAATGACTCTATCCCGATGAGCCCATAATGGCCTCATCTTCAGCAGGCTCCTCTGTTTTTTTTTTTTTCCGTCTTTTTCCAGTTTTTTTTTTACGTTGTGCTGACCCTCGTTCTTTAAATGACGCTATCCCGAGGAGGACACCTAAAGGCGAGCCATAATGGCCTCATCTTCAGCAGGCTCCTCTGCTTTTTTTTTTCCGGGTTTTTTTTCCAGTTTTTTTTTTATGTTGTGCTGACCCTCGTTCTTTAAATGACTTTATCCCGAGGAGGACACCTAAAGGCGAGCCATAATGGCCTCATCTTCGGCAGGCTCCTCTAGTTTTTTTTTCCTTTTTTTTCCAGTTTTTTTTTACGTTATGCTGACCCTCGTTTTTTAAATGATGCTATCCAGAGGAGGACACCTAAAGGTGAACCGTAATGGCCTCATCTTCGTCAGGCTCCTCCGGTTTTTTTTCAAGTTTTTTTTTAATACGCTGCGCTGACCTTCATTCTTTAAATGACGCTATTCCGAAGAGGACACCTAAAGGCGAGCCATAATGGCCTCATCTTCAGCAGGCTCCTCTGCTTTTTTTTTTTCCGGGTTTTTTTTCCAGTTTTTTTTTTTATGTTGTGCTGACCCTCGTTCTTTAAATGACTTTATCCCGAGGAGGACACCTAAAGGCGAGCCATAATGGCCTCATCTTCGGCAGGCTCCTCTAGTTTTTTTTCCTTTTTTTTCCAGTTTTTTTTTACGTTATGCTGACCCTCGTTCTTTAAATGATGCTATCCCGAGGAGGACACCTAAAGGCGAGCCATAATGGCCTCATCTTCAGCAGGCTCCTCTGGTTTTTTTTTTTTTTCCGTTTTTTTCCAGTTTTTTTTTTACGTTGTGCTGACCCTCGTTCTTTAAATGACGCTATCCCGAGGAGGATACATAAAGGCGAGCCGTAATGGCCTCATCTTCGGCAGGCTCCTCCGGTTTTTTTTCATGGGTTTTTTTTTTTTTTACGTTGTATTGACCTTCGTTCTTTAAATGACGCTATCCCGAAGAGGACACCTAAAGGCGAACCGTAATGGCCTCATTTTCAGCAGGCTCCTCTGGTTTTTTTGTTTTATTTTTTATTTTTTATTTTTTATTTTTTTTTACGTTGTGCTGACCCTCGTTCTTTAAATGACGCTATCCCGAGGAGGACACATAAAGGCGACCCATAAAGGCCTCATCTACGGCAGGCACCTCCGATTTTTTTTTCCAAGTTTTTTTTCCAGTTTTTTTTTTTACGTTGTGCTGACCCTCGTTCTTTAAATAACGCTATCCCGAGGAGGACCCCTAAAGGCGAGCCGTAATGGCCTCATCTTCGGCAGGCTCCTCTGTTTTTTTTTCCAGTTTTTTTTGTTCTAGTTTTTTTTAGTACGCTGCGCTGACCCTCGTTCTTTAAATGATGCTATCCCGAAGAGGCCACCTAAAGGCGAGCCATAATGGCCTCATCTTCAGCAGGCTCCTCTGCTTTTTTTTTTTCCGGTTTTTTTTTTTCAATTTTTTTTACGTTGTGCTGACCGTCGTTCTTTAAAGGACGCTATTCCGAGGGGGATACCTAAAGGCGAGCCGTAATGGCCTCATCTTCGGTCGGCTCCTCTGGTTTTTTTTTTTTTACGTTGCGCTGACCCTCGTTCTTTAAATGACTCTATCCCGATGAGGTAACCTAAAGGCGAGCCATAAGGGCCTCATCTTCAGCAGGCTCCTCTGGTTTTTTTTTTCCGTTTTTTTCCAAGTTTATTTTTTTACGTTGTGCTGACCCTCGTTCTTTAAATGACGCTATCCCGAGGAGGACACATAAAGGCGAGACGTAATGGCCTCATCTTCGGCAGGCTCCTCCGGTTTTTTTTCATGGGTTTTTTTTTTTTTTACGTTGTATTGACCTTCGTTCTTTAAATGACGCTATCCCGAAGAGGACACCTAAAGGCGAACCGTAATGGCCTCATTTTCAGCAGGCTCCTCTGGTTTTTTTGTTTTATTTTTTATTTTTTATTTTTTATTTTTTTTTTACGTTGTGCTGACCCTCGTTCTTTAAATGACGCTATCCCGAGGAGGACACATAAAGGCGAGCCATAATGGCCTCATCTTCAGCAGGCTCCTCTGGTTTTTTTTTTTTCCTTTTTTTCCAGTTTTTTTTTTTACGTTGTGCTGACCCTTGTTCTTTAAATGATGCTATCCCGAGGAGGACACCTAAAGGCGATCCGTAATGGCCTCATCTTCCTCAGGCTCCTCCGGTTTTTTTTCAAGTTTTTTTTTTACATTGTGCTGACCCTCGTTCTTTAAATGACGCTATCCCGAGCAGGACACCTAAAGGCGAGCCGTAATGGCCTCATCTTCGGCAGGCTCCTCTGGTTTTTTTTATTTTAGTTTTTTTTTTTTACGTTATGCTGACCCTTGTTCTTTAAATGACGGTATCCCGAGGAGGACCCTTAAAGGCGAACCGTAATGCCCTCATCTTCGGCAGGCTCCTCTGGTTTTTTTTTTTCTGGTTTTTTTTTTACGTTATGCTGACCCTCGTTCTTTAAATGACGCTATCCCGAGGAGGGCACCTAGAGGCGAGCCGTAATGGCCTCATCTTCCGCAGGCTCCTCTGGTTTTTTTTTTCCAGTTTTTTTTGTTCTAGTTTTTTTTTAGTACGCTGCGCTGACCCTCGTTCTTTAAATGATGCTATCCCGAAGAGGACACCTAAAGGCGAGCCATAATGGCCTCATCTTCAGCAGGCTCCTATGCTTTTTTTATTCCGGGTTTTTTTTTCCATTTTTTTTTACGTTGTGCTGACCCTCGTTCTTTAAAGGACGCTATCCCGAGGAGGACACCTAAAGGCGAGCCGTAATGGCCACATCTTCGGCCGGCTCCTCTGGTTTTTTTTTTTTTTACGTTACGCTGACCCTCGTTCTTTAAATGACTCTATCCCGATGAGGTCACCTAAAGGCGAGCCATAATGGCCTCATCTTCAGCAGGCTCCTCTGGTTTTTTTTTTCCGTTTTTTTCCAGTTTTTTTTTTACGTTGTGCTGACCCTCGTTCTTTAAATGAAGCTATCCCGAGGAGGACACATAAAGGCGAGTCGTAATGGCCTCATCTTCGGCAGGCTCCTCCGGTTTTTTTTCATGGGTTTTTTTTTTTTTTTTTTACGTTGTGCTGACCTTCGTTCTTTAAATGACGCTATCCCGAAGAGGACACCTAAAGGCGAACCGTAAAGGCCTCATCCTCGGCAGGCTCCTCTGGTTTTTTTGTTTTATTTTTTATTTTTTTTACGTTGTACTGACCCTTGTTCTTTAAATGACGCTATCCCAAGGAGGACACATAAAGGCGAGCCATAATGGCCTCATCTACGGCAGGCACCTCCGATTTTTTTTCCAAGTTTTTTTCCAGTTTTTTTTTTACGTTGTGCTGACCCTCGTTCTTTAAATAACGCTATCCCGAGGAGGACCACTAAAGGCGAGCCGTAATGGCCTCATCTTCGGCAGGCTCCTCTGGTTTTTTTTTTCCAGTTTTTTTGTTCTTGTTTTTTTTTAGTACGCTGCGCTGACCCTCATTCTTTAAATGATGCTATCCCGAAGAGGCCACCTAAAGGCGAGCCATAATGGCCTCATCTTCAGCAGGCTCCTCTGCTTTTTTTTTTCTGGTTTTTTTTTTCCAATTTTTTTTTACGTTGTGCTGACCGTCGTTCTTTAAAGGACGCTATCCCGAGGAGGATACCTAAAGGCGAGCCGTAATGGCCTCATCTTCGGCCGGCTCCTCTGGTTTTTTTTTTTTTACGTTGCGCTGACCCTCGTTCTTTAAATGACTCTATCCCGATGAGGACACCTAAAGGCGAGCCATAATGGCCTCATCTTCAGCAGGCTCCTCTGGTTTTTTTTCTGTTTTTTTCCAGTTTTTTTTTACGTTGTGCTGACCCTCGTTCTTTAAATGAAGCTATCCCGAGGAGGACACATAAAGGCAAGCCGTAATAGCCTCATCTTCGGCAGGCTCCTCCGGTTTTTTTTCATGGGTTTTTTTTTTTTTACGTTGTGCTGACCTTCGTTCTTTAAATGACGCTATCCCGAAGAGGACACCTAAAGGCGAACCGTAAAGGCCTCATCTTCGGCAGGCTCCTCTGGTTTTTTTGTTTTATTTTTTATTTTTTTTACGTTGTACTGACCCTTGTTCTTTAAATGACGCTATCCCAATGAGGACACATAAAGGCGAGCCATAATGGCCTCATCTACGGCAAGCACCTCCGATTTTTTTTTCCAAGTTTTTTTTCCAGTTTTTTTTTACGTTGTGCTGACCTTCGTTCTTTAAATAACGCTATCCCGAGCAGGACCCCTAAAGGCGAGCCGTAATGGCCTCATCTTCGGCAGGCTCCTCTGGTTTTTTTTTCCAGTTTTTTTGTTCTAGTTTTTTTTTAGTATGCTGTGCTGACCCTCGTTCTTTAAATGATGCTATCCCGAAGAGGACACCTAAAGGCAAGCCATAATGGCCTCATCTTCAGCAGGCTCCTCTGCTTTCTTTTTTCTGGGTTTTTTTTTCCAATTTTTTTTACGTTGTGCTTACCCTCATTCTTTAAAGGACGCTATCCCGAGAAGGACACCTAAAGGCGAGCCGTAATGGCCTCATCTTTGGCAGGCTCCCCTGGTTTTTTTTTTTTACGTTGCGCTGACCCTCGTTCTTTAAATGAATCTATCCCGATGAGGACACCTAAAGGCGAGCCATAATGGCCTCATCTTCAGTAGGCTCCTTTGGTTTTTTTTTTCCGTTTTTTTCGAGTTTTTTTTTTTTTACGTTGTGCTGACCCTCGTTCTTTAAATGACGCTATCCCGATGAGGACACATAAAGGCGAGCCGTAATGGCCTCATCTTCGGCAGGCTCCTCCGGTTTTTTTTCATGGGTTTTTTTTTTTACGTTGTGCTTGATGACATGTCATCATGTCATGTTTTTCTATGCTTTTTCATACAAGAAATTAATGATTAGTGCTTAAATATTGCATTCTTTGGTGCTTAAATGGTATATTTCTTTGATCTTTTGATTTGATAAACTTTGTAGGAAATAAGAAGAAAAAGAAGCAAAGAAGCACAAAATAAGCTAAAAAGAAGAAAAAAAGAGGTTTGGGGCCCACTTTGAAGTTGGAGCACACTTTGGAGCCCTAGGCCACGCTTTTAAAAGCGTGGCCCATGACCAAATCAAGGAAGCTTCATCAGCACAGCCACCCAGGAGCTCAACGTTTGTGCCAATGTTTGCCTCAAACGTGAGGTCAAACGTTGGCTAAGGAATACCTTGGGAAATGTTGCTCCCCACAGCCTGAAGGGGTATACGTCCAACAAGAATAACTTGAGCTACAAAGCTTCAAATGAGGTGATTCAAAAAGCAATGGAAAGTAGGAATCAAGAGCTTTCCAAGCATATATGGCACTGCATGGTGGACACTAAAATTGAGGGAGAAAACTGCCCCAAAATGTGCATAAACGAACATGGTGGCAACCTGCAGTGAGGCCAACTGACCTCTACACCTTCGACGGAGTATAACTCGAGCTGTGGAGCTCCAAATGATGCGCTTCCAATGGCATTGGAAAGTAGACATTCAGGGCTTTCCAACAATATATAATAGTATGGGGTGGACAATGCATTTGAGCCTCCAAAACCTGACGTTTTCGTCCAAGTTTGAGGCAAACGTCGCCTCAAACGTTGCACACCAAAGCCAGCGACCCTGTCCCCTTCAATGGAGCATAACTTGAGTTGTAGATGTCCAATTGAGGTGATTCCAGTTTCGTTGGAAAGCTGACATTCAGAGCTTTCCAACCATATATAATAGTCTATAGTGGGCATGAAATTGGCAACGTTGACAACAGGACAAAGAAGCGTCCCAAGACTTGAACTTTAAAAACACACCCAGGAGGACTTAACGTTTGAGCTCACGTTTGACCTCAAACGTGAACTCAAACGTGAGTGACAGCAAACCCCCATTCTGCATCATGCCATTACAAGACGTTTGAGTCAACGTTTGCCTCAAACGTTGACTCAAACGTGAATGATCCCAATTCCATCAAGGCCATCCAGATCCATTCTTCCTCAAATTCAAAGCAAGCTAAGCCCATTACCATCACTCAAAGGCACACAGAGAAGCTAGATTAGGAATTTCATTCAATTGTAATTTGTTTTTAATTTCAATTTCATTTTCATTTTCATTTGGAAAAGCCTATATAAGGCATCCTTATCATCTTTGTAAGGAGGCGAGCTCCATTAGAGAGTATAAAGGCTGGCTCCACTAGGGAGCACTAGGATTTGAGAGCTCTCTCTTTAATTTTCTTTTCTTTGTTTTTGAGTCTTGGGTGGAGAATTGAAGGTGTTCTGTTTCATTCTCCCTCTGAGATTTCTCTCTGTTTTCTTGCTGCTTTTAATTCTCTTACACTTCTACATTTTTGTTTTGATATTGAATTGATCTGTTTCTGAATTTCAGCATCTAAGCGTTCTTTAATTTACTGCACTTCACAATTTCAATTCTGTTTTAATTCCCAGCATCCAATTTCCTTTATTCTTCCTGCAATTTAAATTTCCAGTTGCGTGATCTATTGCTCTTTTTAATTTCCAACACCCCAGCCCCTTTACTTTTCATGCAATTTACTTTTCTTGAAATTTAAGTTTCAGCTATTTTACTTTCTTGTTCTTTAACTTACTTGCAATTTTACTTTCTGCATCTTTAAGATTCATTGCAATTTACTTTCTGTTGGCTACATTTCACACAATTCACTTCAATGTTAGCTTGACTAAACTAATCACCCACTAAAGTTGCTTGATCCATCAATCCCTGTGGGATCGACCTCACTCACGTGAGTTTTACTACTTGATGCGACCCGGTATACTTGCCGGTTAGTTTTGGATGTTTTGGAAAATTCAGTTTTCCAAAAATTTTTCCATCAAGTTTTTGGCGCCGTTGCCGGGGATTGATTTAGATCAACAATGATTAAGTGGGTGAGAAGTCTAGATCAAGTATTTTCTTTGTTTTTGTTCTCTGTTTTAAATTGATAGCAAGGTGTTTGAGCTATTGCCTCACTAAGAAATTCTTTCTCTGTGACATGATTTTCAATTTTCATTGATGTTTACAAAATACAAATGGAGTTCAACTCATCTTATAATCAAACAAAATTTTATGGGATATCACCCACCATCACCAATCTCTAATGGTGGCTGGGAATATCACCACGAAAATACAAATTCTAAGCACTCCAATCCATGGAGATTTGCTTCAGAGACACAAGATGAGCAAAAAAACCATATGGGATATTTTCCTCCACCACAAAATGATGCTAGTCATGATTCTAATGGTGGCTGGGAAGGGAATTCTAATTCTCCATATGATATTCATCCAAAGTTATCATCACTTGACCATGCTTCAACAGAAAGCCCCTTTCAAAACTCACCACCCACACAAACTTCCATGAACCAAAGCCTCTCAAAGCTTGAGACCATGTTCAAAAGATATGAGGAGGGACAATGAAAGTCTGGAAAGAACGAGAGAACTCCCTCAAAAACATAGAAGCACAATTAGGCCAACTGGTGAGTGCAATGAAGAAGAAGGAAAAACAAGAGGAAGAGGCTACTGAGTCAAGTAAATTTTTAGTGAAAAAGAAAGAGGTGGTGGAAATAGTTGAAAATGAAACTGCACTTGAGGTGACAAAAGAACCTGAACACTCACAACCTCCTCAAACCCCCCTGGACCAAAAAGTCTCAACAATTGAATCTGAGATTAAAAGATATGAAAAGGAGATGAAGAAATGTTGGGAAGATCAACAAACCTCCTCCATGAAAGAGCTATTAAAACAAATGTTGAGTGTAAAAGAGGAAGTGGAGGAGCAAGAAAGTGAGGAAGTCATTCCAAACTCAAGTGAGGCAGAGAAGTACATGAAGGAGGAGTTCATGGAACCACCAGTTCAAAAGGCTCTGGATGAATACAAAACTCCAATAATTATACAACAACCAAGTCTTGAATCCAAAGAAGTGAAGGCAACTAGCAAGAACACCAATTTTGTCCCTAATCCAGCAAGCAAGATCAATCAAGCCATTTGCAAAAGGAAGCTTGCTGAGGAAAGGCCAAGACAAGGGACACTAGCTGAATCCTTCCCTCCTTTGAGGTCATTCCTCTTAACAAACTGGAAGAAGAGGAAGAAAGTGAAGAACAACATGTCAAGCTAATGACACTAAAAGAGCACTTGTTGGGAGGTAACCCAACCGTAGGGTAACATTTTTTTCCCTGCTTTGTTTTCTTTCTTTGCTTTGTTTAAATTTCAATAAATTGACATATGGTTGCATTCTAAGTTTGGTGTTGCTATGCAACAAAATTTGGTTCTAATCCTTACAAGATACTTGCATCAATTCCAAGTGAAAGTGTCACACTAAGTTTGGTGTGCCACTTATTCTTTATGGAAAGTATTATGCTCATCTTCTTAAGTTTGCAATCATAATGTCTCTGTCTCTTGTGCCTTGATTATTATTTTTAATTTTGCTTGCTTGGAACACATGTACTACTAACATTTCATTGTGTAAGACATTCATGATCCATCTTAGCCCCATAGCCATTGTTCTAATTGTTGCTTGAGGATGAGCAAATATTCTAAGTTTGGCAAGGGAAGGAGGAGAATGGGAGGAAAATAACAACAATAGAGAAGATGAACTACAAGGTTGTAAAGTTCCTTTTCCTCTCCGTTGTTTCCAGCACTTTATTTTGCATGATTGTCTTTATATTCTCTGTATGCATGTGTGGTATGAACAAGCATAGCTTGAATGTTGATTTGTAACATGTTGCCATGCATTATGACTACCAACTTGAGTTTTGTGAATTCAAAAGCAATAAAGTATCATGATCATAAACAAACAAGGAATTAAAGAAGATTTTAGCATATGCATAAAAGTATTGGAAAGCTAGTATGTTTGATTGTTGCTTAATTGCATTGAATTTTATTTAATTGAAGTTTTCATCTAGGACATTTTGTGAAATCTTTTGAAAATCATGAAAACCTTGAAGAGGCAATTACAATTAAAGCAAGAAAAGAAAAAGGGAAAGAATGAGAAAGCTGAAGGCTCTGAGTACCAATGGCAATTTATTTGTTAAGTACTTATGGTGTTTATGTATCAAGCCAAATGCTTGAAAACAAAACACTTAGAAGTCAAGGTTAGGCTCAAAGTGCAAAAGCACTCCCTCAAAGCTCAAGGCTCTGAGCATCAATGATTAGAGAGTCAAGAAAAGAAAAGAAAAATGTGTTTAATGAAGTCCTCTAATCAAATGCTTGTGGTGCTTATGTATCAAGTGGTAATACTTAAAAACAAAGCATTTAGAATCGTAGCTTTGTTATTAACTCATGGGGCAAAGCACCCAAAAGGAGAAGCTAATAAGAAAATCAAAAGCTTGTTTCAAGGAAGAAATATAAGAAAAAGATTTCATAAATTGAGCTAGATGGAAGCATCAATCATTTACATCTCTTTTGTGATTGTAGCATGCTTAGAAAACTAGCTTACCATGAAAATTGAGTTGCTACTCTTCTTACCTTGGATTGTCAATCTTTAATGCATGATTCTTTTCTTGCTTGGGGACAAGCAATGTTTAAGTTTGGTGTTGTGATGACATGTCATCATGTCATGTTTTTCTATGTTTTTTCATACAAGAAATTAATGATTAGTGCTTAAATATTGCATTCTTTGGTGCTTAAATGGTATATTTCTTTGATCTTTTGATTTGATAAACTTTGTAGGAAATAAGAAGAAAAAGAAGCAAAGAAGCACAAAATAAGCTAAAAAGAAGAAAAAAAGAGCTTTGGGGCCCACTTTGAAGTTGGAGCACACTTTGGAGCCCTAGGCCACGCTTTTAAAAGCGTGGCCCATGACCAAATCAAGGAAGCTTCATCAGCACAGCCACCCATGAGCTCAACGTTTGCGCCAACGTTTGCCTCAAACGTGAGGTCAAACGTTGGCTAAGGAATACCTTGGGAAATGTTGCTCCCCACAGCCTGAAGGGGTATACTTCCAACAAGAATAACTTGAGCTACAGAGCTTCAAATGAGGTGATTCAAAAAGCAATGGAAAGTAGGAATCAAGAGCTTTCCAAGCATATATGGCACTGCATGGTGGACACTAAAATTGAGGGAGAAAACTGCCCCGAAATGTGCATAAACGAACATGGTGGCAACCTGCAGTGAGGCCAACTGACCTCTACACCTTCGACGGAGTATAACTCGAGCTGTGGAGCTCCAAATGATGCGCTTCCAATGGCATTGGAAAGTAGACATTCAGGGCTTTCCAACAATATATAATAGTATGGGGTGGACAATGCATTTGAGCCTCCAAAACCTGACGTTTTCGTCCACGTTTGAGGCAAACGTCGCCTCAAACGTTGCACACCAAAGCCAGCGACCCTGTCCCCTTCAATGGAACATAACTTGAGTTGTAGATGTTCAATTGAGGTGATTCCAGTTGCGTTGGAAAGCTGACATTCAGAGCTTTCCAACCATATATAATAGTCTATAGTGGGCATGAAATTGGCAACGTTAACAAGAGGACAAAGAAGCGTCCCAAGACTTGAACTTTAAAAACACACCCAGGAGGACTTAACGTTTGAGCTCACGTTTGACCTCAAACGTGAACTCAAACGTGAGTGACAGCAAACCCCCATTCTGCATCATGCCATTACAAGACGTTTGAGTCAACGTTTGCCTCAAATGTTGACTCAAACGTGAATGATCCCAATTCCATCAAGGCCATCCAGATCCATTCTTCCTCAAATTCAAAGCAAGCTAAGCCCATTACCATCACTCAAAGGCACACAGAGAAGCTAGATTAGGAATTTCATTCAATTGTAATTTGTTTTTAATTTAAATTTCATTTTCATTTTCATTTGGAAAAGCCTATATAAGGCATCCTTATCATCTTTGTAAGGAGGCGAGCTCCATTAGAGAGTATAAAGGCTGGCTCCACTAGGGAGCACTAGGATTTGAGAGCTCTCTCTTTAATTTTCTTTTCTTTGTTTTTGAGTCTTGGGTGGAGAATTGAAGGTGTTCTGTTTCATTCTCCCTCTGAGATTTCTCTCTGTTTTCTTGCTGCTTTTAATTCTCTTACACTTCTACATTTTTGTTTTGATATTGAATTGATCTGTTTCTGAATTTCAGCATCTAAGCGTTCTTTAATTTACTGCACTTCACAATTTCAATTCTGTTTTAATTCCCAGCATCCAATTTCCTTTATTCTTCCTGCAATTTAAATTTCCAGTTGCGTGATCTATTGCTCTTTTTAATTTCCAACACCCCAGCCCCTTTACTTTTCATGCAATTTACTTTTCTTGAAATTTAAGTTTCAGCTATTTTACTTTCTTGTTCTTTAACTTACTTGCAATTTTACTTTCTGCATCTTTAAGATTCATTGCAATTTACTTTCTGTTGGCTACATTTCACACAATTCACTTCAATGTTAGCTTGACTAAACTAATCACCCACTAAAGTTGCTTGATCCATCAATCCCTGTGGGATCGACCTCACTCACATGAGTTTTACTACTTGATGCGACCCGGTATACTTGCCGGTTAGTTTTGGATGTTTTGGAAAATTCAGTTCTCCAAAAATTTTCCCATCAGTGCTGACCTTCGTTCTTTAAATGACGTTATCCCGAAGAGGACACCTAAAGGCGAACTGTAATGGCCTCAACTTTGGCAGGCTCCTCTGGTTTTTTTATTTTATATTTCATTTTTTATTTTTTATTTTTTTTACGTTGTGCTGACCCTCGTTCTTTAAATGACGCTATCCCGAGGAGGACACCTAAAGGCGAGCCGTAATGGCCTCATTTTCGGCAGGCTCCTCTGGTTTTTTTTGTTTTAGTTTTTTTTTTTTTACGTTATACTGACCCTCGTTCTTTAAATGACGCTATCCGGAGGAGGACACTTAAAGGCGAACCGTAATGCCCTCATCTTCGGCTGGCTCCTCTGGTTTTTTTTTCTGGTTTTTTTTTTTTTTTATGTTATGCTGACCCTCGTTCTTTAAATGACGCTATCCCGAGGAGGACACCTAGAGGCGAGTCGTAATGGCCTCATCTTCTGCAGGCTCCTTCGGTTCATTTTTTCCTGTTTTTCTCTTTTTTTTTTTTTTTTACGTTGTGCTGACCCTCGTTCCTTAAATGACGCTATCCCGAGGAAGACACCTAAAGGCGAGCTGTAATGGCCCCATCTTCGGCAAGCTCCTCTGGTTTTTTTTTTCGGTTTTTTTTGTTCTAGTTTTTTTTTTATGTCGTGCTAACCCTCGTTCTTTAAATGACGCAATCGCGCAGAGGACACCTAAAGGCAAGCCATAATGCCTCATCTACGGCAGGTTCCTCCGATTTTTTTTTCCAAGTTTTTTTCCAGTTTTTTTTTTACGTTGTGCTGACCCTCGTTCTTTAAATGACGCTATCCCGAGGAGGACACATAAAGGCGAGCCATAATGGCCTCATCTACGGCAGGCACCTCCGATTTTTTTTTCCAAGTTTTTTTTCCAGTTTTTTTTTTACGTTGTGCTGACCCTTGTTCTTTAAATAACGCTATCCCGAGGAGGACCCCTAAAGGCGAGCCGTAATGGCCTCATCTTCGGCAGGCTCCTCTGGTTTTTTTTTCCAGTTTTTTTTGTTCTAGTTTTTTTTTTAGTACGCTGCGCTGACCCTCGTTCTTTAAATGATGCTATCCCGAAGAGGACACCTAAAGGCGAGCCATAATGGCCTCATCTTCAGCAGGCTCCTCTGCTTTTTTTTTTCCGGGTTTTTTTTTTCCAATTTTTTTTACGTTGTGCTGACCCCCGTTCTTTAAAGGACGCTATCCCGAGGAGGACACCTAAAGGCGAGCTGTAATGGCCTCATCTTCGGCAGGCTCCTCCGGTTTTTTTTCATGGGTTTTTTTTTTTTTTTTTTACGTTGTGCTGACCTTCGTTCTTTAAATGACGCTATCCCTAAGAGGACACCTAAAGGCGAACCGTAATGGCCTCATCTTCGGCAGGCTCCTCTGGTTTTTTTATTTTATTTTTTATTTTTTATTTTTTATTTTTTTTTTCGTTGTGCTGACCCTCGTTCTTTAAATGACGCTATCCCGAGGAGGACACCTAAAGGTGAACCGTGATGGCCTCATCCTCGGCAGGCTCCTCTGGTTTTTTTTCTGCTAATTTTTTTACGTTGTGCTGACCCTCGTTCTTTAAATGATGCTATCCCGAGGAGGACACCTAAAGGTGAACCGTGATGGCCTTATCCTCAGCAGGCTCCTCTGGTTTTTTTTCTGTTTTTTTTTATGTTGTGCTGACCCTCATTCTTTAAATGACGCTATCCCGAGGAGGACACCTAAAGGCGAGCCGTAATGGCCTCATCTTCGGCAGGCTCCTCCGATTCATTTTTTCCAGTTTTTCTCCTTTTTTTTACGTTGTGCTGACCCTCGTTCTTTAAATGACGCTATTCCGAGGAGAACACCTAAAGGCGAGTCGTAATGGCCTCATCTTAAGCAGGCTCCTCTGTTTTTTTTTCGATTTTTTTTGTTCTAGTTTTTTTTTATGTTGTGCTGACCCTCGTTCTTTAAATGATGATATCCCGAAGAGGAAACCTAAAGGCGAGCCATAATGGCCTCATCTTCAGCAGGCTCCTCTGGTTTTTTTTTTCGGATTTTTTTTCCAGTTTGTTTTTTTTTTACGTTGTGCTGACCCTCATTCTTTAAAGGACACTATCCCGAGGAGGACACCTAAAGGCGAGCTGTAATGGCCTCATCTTCGGCAAGCTCCTTGATGTGCGGAAAACGATCCGACACAAAACTCACCGGCAAGTGTATCGGGTCGCATCAAGTAATAAAACTCACGGGAGTGAGGTCGATCCCACAAGGATTGAAGGATTGAGCAACTTTAGTTTAGTGGTTGAATTAGTCAAGCAAACAAGTGTTGATTGTGTGAAATTGTGTTGACAGGAATTAAATTGCATAGAATGTAAAGGGGAGTGGGTGATTTGCAGGAAATTAAAGGGAACAAAAAAAGAAAAAGAGCTGAATCTTAAAGAACAAGAAATTAAATGGCAGAAACTTAGAACGCAAGAAATGTAAATTGCAGAATCTTAAAGTGCAAGAAATGTAAATTGCTTGAATTATAAAAGGAGTTGGGAATTGGGATTGCAGAAATTAAACAAGGAAAGGTAAAATTCAACAAACAGAAATATAAAAGATGGATTCAATTAAACCGGATCTCAAATGACAATAGCAATAAGCTTGGTGTAGCAACGAAATAAGGAAATTTAAATTGAAAGATGTAGATCTCAGGACCCAAGAGACTAGATAACCAAGTCTAGATCTCAATGTCTTCCTAGATCCAAATTTAGAATTCAATTGCAAGAAAAGTAAAGATCAAGCAGTAGAAGAAAGGAATTCAAATATTGATTTCTCAAAAAGTGTAGTAAAGAAAACAGAGAGATCTCAAGGTGAGATTGAGACAGAATTTCCTCAATTCTTCAACACCCAAGACTTAAAATCTCCAAATAGCTCAAAACCCAAAAGCTCTCCAAAAACTACTCAGCAAAACTAAAAAGAAAAAGCTCCTCTAAAACTTTAAATCCTAAGCTACTCCTTTGGCCAATGTTTGGCCCAACGTTTGAGGCAAACGTTGGCGCAAACGTGGCTCAATTAACTCATCAATCAGGGACTCTTCTTTATGCTAAATTTGCACCAACGTTTGACCTCACGTTTGAGGCAAACGTTGGCGAAAACGTTGGTTTGCTCCAGGGGTGCTTTTTCTCTTCTTTTTGGCGCCAACATTTGACCTCACGTTTGAGGCAAACGTTGGCGCAAACGTTGCCTTCCCTTGCTTCTTCTTCAGCCAACGTTTGCCTCAACGTTTAAGGCAAACGTTGGCGTAAACGTTGGCTCTTCTCCCGGGCGTTCTTCATCTGCTTCTCACGTTTGAGTTAACGTTTGAGGCAAACGTTAGCTCAAACGTGAATCCCTCTTTTCAAGCCCATTCTTGTAACCTTCTTCCAAGCTTTATTTCACCTATCATCAATCAACAATTGTATCAAAGCTATGCCATAATCATGAGAGTTGTTCTTCTTCTTGTCATATGAGCAATTATGGCACAAAAACTCATGAAAATGCATCAATTTATCTATGGTTGATTGAATCAAAGGAAACATGAAATTCAACCCAATTGGCTTACTTATGGCTTAAGAAAGTGCATAAAACTAAATGAAAACAAAGGAAAAAGACTAGTGAAACTAGGCTAAGATGACTTGTCATCACAACACCAAACTTAAAACTTGCTTGTCCCCAAGCAAGAACAGAATTATTAAGAAGAAAGAATGAAAACAAAAGAGAATGCTCATGTTAGCAGAGTATTATTGGTAGCTCATGGGGTTTTATGCAGATATGTAACTACTCACTTCTTATTGACAAGTAGGCCTAGAAAGTTCTCTCTAAGCATCAAGCAACACACTGCTATGACCTCTCATTATTCCTTTGTCCTTGTTTACTGAATTCTTTTCTTTATAAACTTTAGTTCAGTGTCATGTGTAACAAGCTCTTTTCTTTATTTATGCTTGACACATTATTCACTTTAGACACTTGGCTCACATGCCTTCTTAGAATATTGATGCCCAGCACCTCTTTGGGTTACTAAATGTCTTGTAGCCAGGTTGCTCTTGATAGTGGACTTTCAGTTGATAATCCCGGGTTAGTTAACCCAAGTTACCAAGTGTTGATGCACTCCAAAGAACTTAATAATCCAAGCAAATCCTAGTACAAAGACACCACAAGCATATATTCTAAGGTTCAAGCTATTGGTGTCTGGCTTTGTTTCTTTTTTTTTCTTTTGTTCTGTTGCCACTTTTGGCTTTTTCTTTTCTCTTTTTGTTTTTCTTTTCATTCAAGGACTTTTATTTTGTTGAGATCCATAGACAGTGAAATACTTTCTTCTTAAAAAGAGAACAGTCTATTCCTTTTATTCACTAATAGTGAGTTACCACACAATCACACATACATCCCACCACTTACTATTATTTGACTTCTAGCTAGCAATGAACCATCTTACTCCATGTTTCAAACATTTCTTTTATTAAATTGAAAAGATGCAGGGGACAAAGCATGCATTAGTTAAGTGAAAGTAAACACACAAGTACACTTAGACTAGCATTCTTATTGACAATAATATTCAAGATGCATAACTACTGAACTAACAGTTACTGCTAAGATGGGCATATTCAAACTTCAAATTTAGAAAAATTACATGCTGATGGAGTTAAGTGTCAATACAACCTTTTGGTGGCTTCTTCTTCTTACTCTCAACTGATGGTGTGAAGCCCTCCCAAGAAAGTGTTTGAATCCCTGCAGAATTAAAGGGAAGTTGCTTGTTTCTCAAGCCCTTAGATAACTAGTTAGTGTGCAGGACCTTCTTGTGGGCTTTTGAACTTACTTTGGTGTGTGAACACCAAACTTAGTCCCTTTCCACTACCTTTGATGCATCGAGTTGATCATATGTGAATTCCTAGTGTCTTAGCTAAAAATAATAAAACTACAAAGTAGAAGCAAACAATGATTAAATGATTCATCTGATTGCTTGGAACTAGCAACCCTTTATGCAGAAGGTGAGAATGTGTTTTTAAATTAGATTTTTGGTGGAACACCAAACTTAAAATCCTTCATTCTCCTTTAAATTATTTTGGTGTGTGACACCAAACTTAGCTCCTTGCACTGCAGGTGAATCCACTTAATCTTTTTATTGAACTAGCATTGAAAGAAAAGGACTACCTCAGGTTGGGTTGCCTCCCAACAAGCGCTCTTTTAATGTCACTAGCTTGACATTGATCCTCCTAGGGTGGTTGATGGTTGAAATGTCACAGCTTATCCCCCCTCACTGTGAGCCTTCTTTGTGTGCCTTGGTGCTCAATTTCAACGTGCTCAAGAGAGAGTACTTGGTTAAAAGTGTAGTGATCTTTTGCTCCCAGCTGTTGATATACTAATTGCACCTTGTCACCTTCGGATAATCCTTCAGTTGGGGTTCTTTTATTCCTCCACCCTTTGTTAGCCTTCTTCTTATTTTTCTTCCTTTTTCTTGTTAACCTTTCTTCCTTGAAAGTAGCTTTAGTTGTGGCACTTTTCTTCTTGTTTATCTTCCAAGTTTCTTTTTGAGTACCTTCTTTTCCTTGCATATGTTCATTCTTCTGCTTTACTGAATTGTTGATTGCTTGCCTTGGGAAACAGTCATTGATTACTTGGCTTCTTTCTTCAGAATTTTGTTGTTCTGGAAACACTTTCAGAGTAATGCTTTCCTCATGCATCCTGAGAGTTAGTTCTCCTTGCTCTACATCTATGATGGCTCTGGCGGTAGCTAAAAATGGCCTTCCCAAGATAATCGAATTGTTTCCTTCTTCTTCTGTTTCCAAGATTACAAAATCCGCAGGATAAATGAACTTGTCAACCTTAACTAAAAGGTTTTCGATCGCTCCTTTGGGATGTACTACTGACTGGTCCACCAGTTCCAATGACATCTGTATTGGTTTCACCTTCTCTATGCCAAGCTTTTTCACTAAAGAGGATGGAATCAGATTTATGCTTGCTCCTAAATCGCACATCCCCTTGTTGATAAATAGACTTCCAATGGTGCAAGGTAGGAAGAAACTTCCTGGATCTTCTAACTTGGGAGGGAGTCCTTTTCTGATGAGTGCACTGCATTCTTCAGTGAGAAGTATAGTTTCCTTCTCCAACCAGCTTCTTTTCTTGTTAATGAGTTTCTTCAAGAACTTGGCATATAAGGGCATCTGTTCCAATGCTTCAGCCAGGGAAATGTTGATTTCCAGCTTCTTGAAAGTTTCTAGGAATTTGCGGAAGTGTTGATCCTTGGTTTCTTTGTTGAACCTCTGTGGATATGGCAGCGGAGGAATGAAGGCTTTCTCCTTTTTCTGTGCTTCTTCCTCTCTCTCATGTATATTGATTGGCTGGTCTTCTTTTCTTTTGGGGTTCTCTGAGTTCTTGTTTGGCACCATATTTGATCATTGGCTTCCTCCGTATCTGTTGGCTTTTTGCTGCTCTCCACTTGTTTCCTTGTAGTGTCATTGTTGCTCATCAATGTTCTCCCACTTCTTAACTGTATTGCCTTGCACTCTTCCTTAGGATTTGGAATTGTGTCACTTGATAGTGAACTTGATGGTCTCTCTGTTGCAAAGTGTTTAGAGAGCTGGCCTATTTGTCTTTCCATGTTCTTGATAGAAGCTTCTTGATTCTTGGCCGTCATTTCTTGGTGTTTCCACATTTTGTCTATCAAGGTTTCCAGGTTAGTGATTCTTTGAGATTCTGGTGATGCTTGTGGTTGGTTGTGAGATGTGGGTGGTGGATGATAGGTGTTTTGGTTGATGGGTTGGTTGTTCCTTGGGTTATTTTGGGTTGTGTTTCTTTGCCATGGCTGTTGGTTATGATTATCTCCCCATCTAAGGTTGGGGTGATTCTTCCAGGAAGGATTGTAGGTATCACCATAAACTTCATTCTGTCCAGAGTTTTGGTTATGCATGTACTGCACTTGCTCCTATTGTTGCTCTTCTTGGCTTTCTTCATTCTGCACCCATACAGTTGATGGGTGGCTTGTGTTCACAGCTGCTACTTGAAGGCTGTCAATCCTTTTGGCCATTTGTTCAAACTGTTGTTGAATTTGTTGTTGCATCATCTTGTTTTGAGCTAAAATGGAGTCTACTCCTTCCAGTTCTAGTACCCCCTTTTTCTGTGATGGTTGGCGGGTTCTTTGATGAGCAAAGAAATATTGATTGTTGGCCACCATGTCCACAAGATTCTGGGCTTCCTCAGCAGTTTTCATCAGTTGTAATGAACCTCTAGCAGAGTGATCTAATGCCTCTTGAGATTTCAATGTTAGGCCTTCATAGAAATTCTGCAGCACATCCCATTCATTGAACATCTCCGGAGGACACTTTCTGATTAAGGCTTTGTACCTCTCCCATGCTTCATACAAGGATTCGGCATCTAATTGTGTGAATGTCTGCACCTCGGTTTTTAGGCTGATGATCCTTTGGGGTGGATAGAATTTGGCTAGAAATTTAGTCACCAAATCATCCCAACTAGTGATACTTCCTTGGGAAAAAGTTTCAAGCCATTGTGCGGCCTTGTCCCTTAATGAGAACGGGAACAGCAGAAGCTTGTAAGTTTCAGGATTCACGCCATTGGATTTGACAGTGTCACAAATCCTTAAGAAGGTAGATAGATGCTGGTTGGGATCTTCCAATGGGCTGCCTCCATAGGAACAATTGTTCTGGACAAGTGTAATGAGTTGTGGTTTTAGCTCGAAGTTGTTTGCATTGACATTGGGAGTTAAGATGCTGCTTCCACAGTGTCTGGGATTTGCAAAAGTGTAGGAGGCCAACACTCTCCTCTGTGGTGGATTGGGATTAGATGGATCTCCTTCCATCTCGTGATATTCTTCCTCAGATTCTTCCTCTCCAGCAATACCTTTCCCTTTCTCAGCTCTTCTTAATCTCCTGAGAGTTCTCTGGTTAGCTTCGGATAAGATAGGAGTGGCTCTCCCTATACCTGACATACAAACAAAACAAGAAACACACAACCAGTGATACTTCAATCTATTGCTAGAATGAAGTTTTAGTTAGCTTAAGCAAAAATTCAAACAGTTAGTAGGTTAGTCAAAATTAAAGAAAAAGTTCTTGATCTAAACTACCACCTCACTTAATTATTGTCAATCTATTCAATCCCCGGCAACGGCACCAAAAACTTGATGTGCGGAAAACGATCCGACACAAAACTCACCGGCAAGTGTACCGGGTCGCATCAAGTAATAAAACTCACGGGAGTGAGGTCGATCCCACAAGGATTGAAGGATTGAGCAACTTTAGTTTAGTGGTTGAATTAGTCAAGCAAACAAGTGTTGATTGTGTGAAATTGTGTTGACAGGAATTAAATTGCATAGAATGTAAAGGGGAGTGGGTGATTTGCAGGAAATTAAAGGGAACAAAAAAAAGAAAAAGAGCTGAATCTTAAAGAACAAGAAATTAAATGGCAGAAACTTAGAACGCAAGAAATGTAAATTGCAGAATCTTAAAGTGCAAGAAATGTAAATTGCTTGAATTATAAAAGGAGTTGGGAATCGGGATTGCAGAAATTAAACAAGAAAAGGTAAAATTCAACAAACAGAAATATAAAAGATGGATTCAATTAAACCGGATCTCAAATGACAATAGCAATAAGCTTGGTGTAGCAACGAAACAAGGAAATTTAAATTGAAAGATGTAGATCTCAGGACCCAAGAGACTAGATAACCAAGTCTAGATCTCAATGCCTTCCTAGATCCAAATTTAGAATTCAATTGCAAGAAAAGTAAAGATCAAGCAGTAGAAGAAAGAAATTCAAATATTGATTTCTCAAAAAGTGTAGTAAAGAAAACAGAGAGATCTCAAGGTGAGATTGAGACAGAATTTCCTCAATTCTTCAACACCCAAGACTTAAAATCTCCAAATAGCTCAAAACCCAAAAGCTCTCCAAAAACTACTCAGCAAAAATTTAATGGACTTTAATTTATTTTTTTACTTTAAATAAAAAATTTAATTTTTAAATTTAAAAATTCAAAAATAAAACAAAAAATTTTATATTTTGAAATAAAAAAATTTTTTAAGAATATTTTTTTCCCCGGAAAAAGCTATTTTTTCACAAATATAGAATAAATTAATTTTAAGAATTTAAACTTTTTAAATTTTTTGTTTGTTGGATATTTTTGAAATTCTTAATTTTTATACTTTTAGGCAAAAAAACTATATTTTTTGTTTCAAAATTTAAAAATAAAAAGTTTTCATCTTTTTTTTTGTCTTCAAAATATTGCTAGACTTTATTTTATTTTTTTACTTTAAATAAAAAATTTAATTTTTAAATTTAAAAATTCAAAAAAATGAAAAATTTTGTATTTTGAAATCAAAAATTTTATTTCAAGTATATTTTTTTCATCGGATAAAGCTATTTTTCACAAATATAGAATAAATTAATTTTAAAAATTTAAATTTTTAAATTTTTTGTTTTTTGGATATTTTTGAAATTCTTAATTTTTATACTTTTATGCAAAAAAATTATATTTTTTCGGTTTCAAAATTTGAAAATAAAAAGTTTTCATCTTTCTTTTGTCTTCAAAATATTGCTGGACTTTATTTTATTTTTCTACTTTAAATAAAAAATTTAATTTTTATTTTTAAAATTTCAAAAAAATGAAAAATTTTGTATTTTGAAATCAAAAATTTTATTTCTAGTATATTTTTTTCACTGGATAAAGCTATTTTTTCACAAATATAGAATAAATTAATTTTAAAAATTTAAATTATTTAAATTTTTTGTTTATTGGATATTTTTGAAAATCTTTATTTTTATACTTTTAGGCAAAAAAATTATTTTTTTGGTTTCAAAATTTAAAAATAAAAAGTTTTCATCTTTTTTTTTGTCTTTGAAAGATTGCTAGACTTTAATTTATTTTTTTACTTTAAATAAAAAATTTAATTTTTAAATTTAAAAATTCAAAAATAAAACAAAAAATTTGGTATTTTGAAATAAAAAAAATTTTTTAAGAATATTTTTTTCCCCAGAAAAAGCTATTTTTTCACAAATATAGAATAAATTAATTTTAAGAATTTAAACTTTTTAAATTCTTAATTTTTATACTTTTAGGCAAAAAAACTATATTTTTTGTTTCAAAATTTAAAAATAAAAAGTTTTCATCTTTTTTTTGTCTTCAAAATATTGCTGGACATTATTTTATTTTTCTACTTTAAATAAAAAATTTAATTTTTAAATTTAAAATTTCAAAAAAATGAAAAATTTTGTATTTTGAAATCAAAAATTTTATTTCAAGTATATTTTTTTTCATCGGATAAAGCTATTTTTCACAAATATAGAATAAATTAATTTTAAAAATTTAAATTTTTTAAATTTTTTGTTTTTTGGATATTTTTGAAATTCTTTATTTTTATACTTTTAGGCAAAAAAATTATTTTTTCGGTTTCAAAATTTAAAAAAAAAATTTCAACTTTTTTTTGTCTTCAAAAGATTGCTTGACTTTAATTATTATTTTACTTTAAATAAAAAATTTAATTTTTAAATTTAAAAATTCAAAAATAAAACAAAAAATTTCGTATTTTGAAATAAAAAAATTTTTTAAGAATATTTTTTCCCCGGAAAAAGCTATTTTTTCACAAATATAGAATAAATTAATTTTAAAAGTTTAAATTTTTTAAATTTTTTGTTTTTTGGATATTTTTGAAATTCTTTATTTTTATACTTTTAGGCAAAAAAATTATTTTTTCGGTTTCAAAATTTAAAAATAAAAAGTTTTCATCTTTTTTTTGTCTTTGAAATATTGCTGGACTTTAATTTATTTTTCTACTTTAAATAAAAAATTTAATTTTTAAATTTAAAATTTCAAAAAAATAAAAAATTTGTATTTTGAAATAAAAATATTTTTTTAAGAATATTTTTTTTCACTGGATAAAGCTATTTTTTCACAAATATAGAATAAATTAATTTTAAAATTTAAACTTTTTAAATTTTTTGTTTGTTGGATGTTTTTGAAATTCTTTATTTTTATACTTTTAGGCAAAAAAACTATATTTTTTTGTTTCAAAATTTAAAAATAAAAAGTTTCATCTTTTTTTGTCTTCGAAATAGTGCTGGACTTTATTTTATTTTTCTACTTTAAATAAAAAATTTAATTTTTATTTTTAAAATTTCGAAAAAATGAAAAATTTCTTATTTTGAAATCAAAAATTTTATTTCAAGTATATTTTTTTTCACCGGATAAAGCTATTTTTTCACAAATATAGAATAAAATAATTTTAAAAATTTAAATTTTTAAAATTTTTTTTATTGGATATTTTTCAAAATCTTTATTTTTATATTTTTAGGCAAAAAATTATTTTTTAGGTTTCAAAATTTTAAAAATAAAAAGTTTTCATCTTTTTTTTGTCTTTGAAAGATTGCTGGACTTTAATTTATTTTTTTACTTTAAATAAAAAATTTAATTTTTAAATTTAAAAAGTCAAAAATAAAAAAAAAATTTGGTATTTTGAAATAAAAATATTTTTTTAAGAATATTTTTTTCCACGAAAAAAGCTATTTTTTCACAAATATAGAATAAATTAATTTTAAGAATTTAAACTTTTTAAATTTTTTGTTTGTTGGATATTTTTGAAATTCTTAATTTTTATACTTTTAGGCAAAAAAACTATATTTTTTGTTTCAAAATTTAAAAATAAAAAGTTTTCATCTTTTTTTTTGTCTTCAAAATATTGCTGGACTTTATTTTATTTTTCTACTTTAAATAAAAAATTTAATTTTTAAATTTAAAAATTCAAAAAAATGAAAAATTTTTTATTTTGAAATCAAAAATTTTATTTCAAGTATATTTTTTTTCATCGAATAAAGCTATTTTTCACAAATATAGAATAAATTAATTTTAAAAATTTAAATTTTTTAAATTTTTTGTTTTTTGGATATTTTTGAAATTCTTTATTTTTATACTTTTAGGCAAAAAAATTATTTTTTCGGTTTCAAAATTTTAAAAAAAAAATTTCAACTGTTTTTTGTCTTCAAAAGATTGCTTGACTTTAATTTATTATTTTACTTTAAATAAAAAATTTAATTTTTAAATTTAAAAATTCAAAAATAAAACAAAAAATTTCGTATTTTGAAATAAAAAAATTTTTTAAGAATAATTTTTCCCCGGAAAAAGCTATTTTTTCACAAATATAGAATAAATTAATTTTAAAAGTTTAAATTTTTTAAATTTTTTGTTTTTTGGATATTTTTGAAATTCTTTATTTTTATACTTTTAGGCAAAAAAATTATTTTTTCGGTTTCAAAATTTAAAAATAAAAAGTTTTCATCTTTTTTTTGTCTTTGAAATATTGTTGGAATTTATTTTATTTTTCTACTTTAAATAAAAAATTTAATTTTTAAATTTAAAATTTCAAAAAAATAAAAAAATTTGTATTTTGAAATCAAAAATTTTATTTCAAGTATATTTTTCTTCACTGGATAAAGCTATTTTTTCACAAATATAGAATAAATTAATTTTAAAATTTAAAATTTAAACTTTTTAAATTTTTTGTTTGTTGGATGTTTTTGAAATTCTTTATTTTTATACTTTTAGGCAAAAAAACTATATTTTTTTGTTTCAAAATTTAAAAATAAAAAGTTTCATCTTTTTTTTGTCTTCGAAATAGTGCTGGACTTTATTTTATTTTTCTACTTTAAATAAAAAATTTAATTTTTATTTTTAAAATTTTGAAAAAATGAAAAATTTCTTATTTTGAAATCAAAAATTTTATTTCAATATATTTTTTTTTCACCGGATAAAGCTATTTTTTCACAAATATAGAATAAAATAATTTTAAAAATTTAAATTTTTTAAATTTTTTTTATTGGATATTTTTCAAAATCTTTATTTTTATATTTTAGGCAAAAAAATTATTTTTTAGGTTTCAAAATTTTAAAAATAAAAAGTTTTCATCTTTTTTTTGTCTTCGAAAGATTGCTGGACTTTAATTTATTTTTTACTTTAAATAAAAAATTTAATTTTTAAATTTAAAAAGTCAAAAATAAAACAAAAAATTTGGTATTTTGAAATAAAAATATTTTTTTAAGAATATTTTTTTCCACGAAAAAGCTATTTTTTCACAAATATAGAATAAATTAATTTTAAGAATTTAAACTTTTTAAATTTTTTGTTTGTTGGATATTTTTGAAATTCTTAATTTTTATACTTTTAGGCAAAAAAACTATATTTTTTGTTTCAAAATTTAAAAATAAAAAGTTTTCATCTTTTTTTTGTCTTTGAAAGATTGCTGGACTTTAATTTATTTTTTTACTTTAAATAAAAAATTTAATTTTTAAATTTAAAAAGTCAAAAATAAAACAAAAAATTTGGTATTTTGAAATAAAAATATTTTTTTAAGAATATTTTTTTCCACGAAAAAAGCTATTTTTTCACAAATATAGAATAAATTAATTTTAAGAATTTAAACTTTTTAAATTTTTTGTTTGTTGGATATTTTTGAAATTCTTAATTTTTATACTTTTAGGCAAAAAAACTATATTTTTTGTTTCAAAATTTAAAAATAAAAAGTTTTCATCTTTTTTTTTGTCTTCAAAATATTGCTGGACTTTATTTTATTTTTCTACTTTAAATAAAAAATTTAATTTTTAAATTTAAAAATTCAAAAAAATGAAAAATTTTTATTTTGAAATCAAAAATTTTATTTCAAGTATATTTTTTTTCATCGAATAAAGCTATTTTTCACAAATATAGAATAAATTAATTTTAAAAATTTAAATTTTTTAAATTTTTTGTTTTTTGGATATTTTTGAAATTCTTTATTTTTATACTTTTAGGCAAAAAAATTATTTTTTCGGTTTCAAAATTTTAAAAAAAAAATTTCAACTGTTTTTTGTCTTCAAAAGATTGCTTGACTTTAATTTATTATTTTACTTTAAATAAAAAATTTAATTTTTAAATTTAAAAATTCAAAAATAAAACAAAAATTTCGTATTTTGAAATAAAAAATTTTTTAAGAATATTTTTCCCCGGAAAAAGCTATTTTTTCACAAATATAGAATAAATTAATTTTAAAAGTTTAAATTTTTTAAATTTTTTGTTTTTGGATATTTTTGAAATTCTTTATTTTTATACTTTTAGGCAAAAAAATTATTTTTTCGGTTTCAAAATTTAAAAATAAAAATTTTTCATCTTTTTTTTGTCTTTGAAATATTGTTGGAATTTATTTTATTTTTCTACTTTAAATAAAAAATTTAATTTTTAAATTTAAAATTTCAAAAAAATAAAAAATTTGTATTTTGAAATCAAAAATTTTATTTCAAGTATATTTTTCTTCACTGGATAAAGCTATTTTTTCACAAATATAGAATAAATTAATTTTAAAATTTAAAATTTAAACTTTTTAAATTTTTTGTTTGTTGGATGTTTTTGAAATTCTTTATTTTTATACTTTTAGGCAAAAAAACTATATTTTTTTGTTTCAAAATTTAAAAATAAAAAGTTTCATCTTTTTTTTGTCTTCGAAATAGTGCTGGACTTTATTTTATTTTTCTACTTTAAATAAAAAATTTAATTTTTATTTTTAAAATTTCGAAAAAATGAAAAATTTCTTATTTTGAAATCAAAAATTTTATTTCAAATATATTTTTTTTTCACCGGATAAAGCTATTTTTTCACAAATATAGAATAAAATAATTTTAAAAATTTAAATTTTTTAAATTTTTTTTATTGGATATTTTTCAAAATCTTTATTTTTATATTTTAGGCAAAAAAATTATTTTTTAGGTTTCAAAATTTTAAAAATAAAAAGTTTTCATCTTTTTTTGTCTTCGAAAGATTGCTGGACTTTAATTTATTTTTTTACTTTAAATAAAAAATTTAATTTTTAAATTTAAAAAGTCAAAAATAAAACAAAAAATTTGGTATTTTGAAATAAAAATATTTTTTTAAGAATATTTTTTTCCACGAAAAAGCTATTTTTTCACAAATATAGAATAAATTAATTTTAAGAATTTAAACTTTTTAAATTTTTGTTTGTTGGATATTTTTGAAATTCTTAATTTTTATACTTTTAGGCAAAAAAACTATATTTTTTGTTTCAAAATTTAAAAATAAAAAGTTTTCATCTTTTTTTTGTCTTCAAAATATTGCTGGACTTTATTTTATTTTTCTACTTTAAATAAAAAATTTAATTTTTAAATTTAAAAATTCAAAAAAATGAAAAATTTTTATTTTGAAATAAAAAATTTTATTTCAAGTATATTTTTTTTCATCGAATAAAGCTATTTTTCACAAATATAGAATAAATTAATTTTAAAAATTTAAATTTTTAAATTTTTTGTTTTTTGGATATTTTTGAAATTCTTTATTTTTATACTTTTAGGCAAAAAAATTATTTTTTCGGTTTCAAAATTTTAAAAAAAAAATTTCAACTTTTTTTGTCTTCAAAAGATTGCTTGACTTTAATTTATTATTTTACTTTAAATAAAAAATTTAATTTTTAAATTTAAAAATTCAAAAATAAACAAAAATTTCGTATTTTGAAAGAAAAAATTTTTTAAGAATAATTTTTCCCCGGAAAAGCTATTTTTTCACAAATATAGAATAAATTAATTTTAAAAGTTTAAATTTTTTAAATTTTTTGTTTTTGGATATTTTTGAAATTCTTTATTTTTATACTTTTAGGCAAAAAAATTATTTTTTCGGTTTCAAAATTTAAAAATAAAAAGTTTTCATCTTTTTTTGTCTTTGAAATATTGCTGGACTTTAATTTATTTTTCTACTTTAAATAAAAAATTTAATTTTTAAATTTAAAATTTCAAAAAAATAAAAAAATTTGTATTTTGAAATAAAAATATTTTTTTAAGAATATTTTTTTTCACTGGATAAAGCTATTTTTTCACAAATATAGAATAAATTAATTTTAAAATTTAAACTTTTTAAATTTTTTGTTTGTTGGATGTTTTTGAAATTCTTTATTTTTATACTTTTAGGCAAAAAAACTATATTTTTTTGTTTCAAAATTTAAAAATAAAAAGTTTCATCTTTTTTTGTCTTCGAAATAGTGCTGGACTTTATTTTATTTTTCTACTTTAAATAAAAAATTTAATTTTTATTTTTAAAATTTCGAAAAAATGAAAAATTTCTTATTTTGAAATCAAAAATTTTATTTCAAGTATATTTTTTTTCACCGGATAAAGCTATTTTTTCACAAATATAGAATAAAATAATTTTAAAAATTTAAATTTTTAAAATTTTTTTTATTGGATATTTTTCAAAATCTTTATTTTTATATTTTAGGCAAAAAATTATTTTTTAGGTTTCAAAATTTTAAAAATAAAAAGTTTTCATCTTTTTTTGTCTTTGAAAGATTGCTGGACTTTAATTTATTTTTTTACTTTAAATAAAAAATTTAATTTTTAAATTTAAAAAGTCAAAAATAAAACAAAAAATTTGGTATTTTGAAATAAAAATATTTTTTTAAGAATATTTTTTTCCACGAAAAAGCTATTTTTTCACAAATATAGAATAAATTAATTTTAAGAATTTAAACTTTTTAAATTTTTTGTTTGTTGGATATTTTTGAAATTCTTAATTTTTATACTTTTAGGCAAAAAAACTATATTTTTTGTTTCAAAATTTAAAAATAAAAAGTTTTCATCTTTTTTTTGTCTTCAAAATATTGCTGGACTTTATTTTATTTTTCTACTTTAAATAAAAAATTTAATTTTTAAATTTAAAAATTCAAAAAAATGAAAAATTTTTATTTTGAAATCAAAAATTTTATTTCAAGTATATTTTTTTTCATCGAATAAAGCTATTTTTCACAAATATAGAATAAATTAATTTTAAAAATTTAAATTTTTTAAATTTTTTGTTTTTGGATATTTTTGAAATTCTTTATTTTTATACTTTTAGGCAAAAAAATTATTTTTTCGGTTTCAAAATTTTAAAAAAAAAATTTCAACTGTTTTTTGTCTTCAAAAGATTGCTTGACTTTAATTTATTATTTTACTTTAAATAAAAAATTTAATTTTTAAATTTAAAAATTCAAAATAAAACAAAAAATTTCGTATTTTGAAATAAAAAATTTTTTAAGAATAATTTTTCCCCGGAAAAAGCTATTTTTTCACAAATATAGAATAAATTAATTTTAAAAGTTTAAATTTTTAAATTTTTTGTTTTTGGATATTTTTGAAATTCTTTATTTTTATACTTTTAGGCAAAAAAATTATTTTTTCGGTTTCAAAATTTAAAAATAAAAATTTTCATCTTTTTTTTGTCTTTGAAATATTGTTGGAATTTATTTTATTTTTCTACTTTAAATAAAAAATTTAATTTTTAAATTTAAAATTTCAAAAAAATAAAAAAATTTGTATTTTGAAATCAAAAATTTTATTTCAAGTATATTTTTCTTCACTGGATAAAGCTATTTTTTCACAAATATAGAATAAATTAATTTTAAAATTTAAAATTTAAACTTTTTAAATTTTTTGTTTGTTGGATGTTTTTGAAATTCTTTATTTTTATACTTTTAGGCAAAAAAACTATATTTTTTTGTTTCAAAATTTAAAAATAAAAAGTTTCATCTTTTTTTTGTCTTCGAAATAGTGCTGGACTTTATTTTATTTTTCTACTTTAAATAAAAAATTTAATTTTTATTTTTAAAATTTCGAAAAAATGAAAAATTTCTTATTTTGAAATCAAAAATTTTATTTCAAATATATTTTTTTTTCACCGGATAAAGCTATTTTTTCACAAATATAGAATAAAATAATTTTAAAAATTTAAATTTTTAAATTTTTTTTATTGGATATTTTTCAAAATCTTTATTTTTATATTTTAGGCAAAAAAATTATTTTTTAGGTTTCAAAATTTTAAAAATAAAAAGTTTTCATCTTTTTTTGTCTTCGAAAGATTGCTGGACTTTAATTTATTTTTTTACTTTAAATAAAAAATTTAATTTTTAAATTTAAAAAGTCAAAAATAAAACAAAAAATTTGGTATTTTGAAATAAAAATATTTTTTAAGAATATTTTTTTCACGAAAAAGCTATTTTTTCACAAATATAGAATAAATTAATTTTAAGAATTTAAACTTTTTAAATTTTTTGTTTGTTGGATATTTTTGAAATTCTTAATTTTTATACTTTTAGGCAAAAAAACTATATTTTTTGTTTCAAAATTTAAAAATAAAAAGTTTTCATCTTTTTTTTGTCTTTGAAAGATTGCTGGACTTTAATTTATTTTTTTACTTTAAATAAAAAATTTAATTTTTAAATTTAAAAAGTCAAAAATAAAACAAAAAATTTGGTATTTTGAAATAAAAATATTTTTTAAGAATATTTTTTTCCACGAAAAAAGCTATTTTTTCACAAATATAGAATAAATTAATTTTAAGAATTTAAACTTTTTAAATTTTTTGTTTGTTGGATATTTTTGAAATTCTTAATTTTTATACTTTTAGGCAAAAAAACTATATTTTTTGTTTCAAAATTTAAAAATAAAAAGTTTTCATCTTTTTTTTGTCTTCAAAATATTGCTGGACTTTATTTTATTTTTCTACTTTAAATAAAAAATTTAATTTTTAAATTTAAAAATTCAAAAAAATGAAAAATTTTTATTTTGAAATCAAAAATTTTATTTCAAGTATATTTTTTTCATCGAATAAAGCTATTTTTCACAAATATAGAATAAATTAATTTTAAAAATTTAAATTTTTTAAATTTTTTGTTTTTGGATATTTTTGAAATTCTTTATTTTTATACTTTTAGGCAAAAAAATTATTTTTTCGGTTTCAAAATTTAAAAAAAAAATTTCAACTGTTTTTTGTCTTCAAAAGATTGCTTGACTTTAATTTATTATTTTACTTTAAATAAAAAATTTAATTTTTAAATTTAAAAATTCAAAAATAAAACAAAAATTTCGTATTTTGAAATAAAAAATTTTTTAAGAATAATTTTTCCCCGGAAAAAGCTATTTTTTCACAAATATAGAATAAATTAATTTTAAAAGTTTAAATTTTTTAAATTTTTTGTTTTTGGATATTTTTGAAATTCTTTATTTTTATACTTTTAGGCAAAAAAATTATTTTTTCGGTTTCAAAATTTAAAAATAAAAATTTTCATCTTTTTTTTGTCTTTGAAATATTGTTGGAATTTATTTTATTTTTCTACTTTAAATAAAAAATTTAATTTTTAAATTTAAAATTTCAAAAAAATAAAAAAATTTGTATTTTGAAATCAAAAATTTTATTTCAAGTATATTTTTCTTCACTGGATAAAGCTATTTTTTCACAAATATAGAATAAATTAATTTTAAAATTTAAAATTTAAACTTTTTAAATTTTTTGTTTGTTGGATGTTTTTGAAATTCTTTATTTTTATACTTTTAGGCAAAAAAACTATATTTTTTTGTTTCAAAATTTAAAAATAAAAAGTTTCATCTTTTTTTTGTCTTCGAAATAGTGCTGGACTTTATTTTATTTTTCTACTTTAAATAAAAAATTTAATTTTTATTTTAAAATTTCGAAAAAATGAAAAATTTCTTATTTTGAAATCAAAAATTTTATTTCAAATATATTTTTTTTTTCACCGGATAAAGCTATTTTTTCACAAATATAGAATAAAATAATTTTAAAAATTTAAATTTTTTAAATTTTTTTTATTGGATATTTTTCAAAATCTTTATTTTTATATTTTAGGCAAAAAAATTATTTTTTAGGTTTCAAAATTTTAAAAATAAAAAGTTTTCATCTTTTTTTGTCTTCGAAAGATTGCTGGACTTTAATTTATTTTTTTACTTTAAATAAAAAATTTAATTTTTAAATTTAAAAAGTCAAAAATAAAACAAAAAATTTGGTATTTTGAAATAAAAATATTTTTTAAGAATATTTTTTTCCACGAAAAAAGCTATTTTTTCACAAATATAGAATAAATTAATTTTAAGAATTTAAACTTTTTAAATTTTTTGTTTGTTGGATATTTTTGAAATTCTTAATTTTTATACTTTTAGGCAAAAAAACTATATTTTTTGTTTCAAAATTTAAAAATAAAAAGTTTTCATCTTTTTTTTGTCTTCAAAATATTGCTGGACTTTATTTTATTTTTCTACTTTAAATAAAAGATTTAATTTTTAAATTTAAAAATTCAAAAAAATGAAAAATTTTTTATTTTGAAATCAAAAATTTTATTTCAAGTATATTTTTTTCATCGAATAAAGCTATTTTTCACAAATATAGAATAAATTAATTTTAAAAATTTAAATTTTTAAATTTTTTGTTTTTGGATATTTTTGAAATTCTTTATTTTTATACTTTTAGGCAAAAAAATTATTTTTTCGGTTTCAAAATTTTAAAAAAAAAATTTCAACTTTTTTTGTCTTCAAAAGATTGCTTGACTTTAATTTATTATTTTACTTTAAATAAAAAATTTAATTTTTAAATTTAAAAATTCAAAAATAAAACAAAAAATTTCGTATTTTGAAATAAAAAATTTTTTAAGAATAATTTTTCCCCGGAAAAAGCTATTTTTTCACAAATATAGAATAAATTAATTTTAAAAGTTTAAATTTTTTAAATTTTTTGTTTTTTGGATATTTTTGAAATTCTTTATTTTTATACTTTTAGGCAAAAAAATTATTTTTTCGGTTTCAAAATTTAAAAATAAAAAGTTTTCATCTTTTTTTTGTCTTTGAAATATTGCTGGACTTTAATTTATTTTTCTACTTTAAATAAAAAATTTAATTTTTAAATTTAAAATTTCAAAAAAATAAAAAAATTTGTATTTTGAAATAAAAATATTTTTTTAAGAATATTTTTTTTCACTGGATAAAGCTATTTTTTCACAAATATAGAATAAATTAATTTTAAAATTTAAACTTTTTAAATTTTTTGTTTGTTGGATGTTTTTGAAATTCTTTATTTTTATACTTTTAGGCAAAAAAACTATATTTTTTTGTTTCAAAATTTAAAAATAAAAAGTTTCATCTTTTTTTGTCTTCGAAATAGTGCTGGACTTTATTTTATTTTTCTACTTTAAATAAAAAATTTAATTTTTATTTTTAAAATTTCGAAAAAATGAAAAATTTCTTATTTTGAAATCAAAAATTTTATTTCAAGTATATTTTTTTTCACCGGATAAAGCTATTTTTTCACAAATATAGAATAAAATAATTTTAAAAATTTAAATTTTTAAAATTTTTTTTATTGGATATTTTTCAAAATCTTTATTTTTATATTTTAGGCAAAAAATTATTTTTTAGGTTTCAAAATTTTAAAAATAAAAAGTTTTCATCTTTTTTTTGTCTTCGAAAGATTGCTGGACTTTAATTTATTTTTTACTTTAAATAAAAAATTTAATTTTTAAATTTAAAAATTCAAAAAAAATAAAAAAATTTGTATTTTGAAATCAAAAATTTTATTTCAAGTATATTTTTTTCACTGGATAAAGCTATTTTTTCACAAATATAGAATAAATTAATTTTAAAATTTAAACTTTTTAAATTTTTTGTTTGTTGGATGTTTTTGAAATTCTTTATTTTTATACTTTTAGGCAAAAAAACTATATTTTTTTGTTTCAAAATTTAAAAATAAAAAGTTTCATCTTTTTTTGTCTTCGAAATAGTGCTGGACTTTATTTTATTTTTCTACTTTAAATAAAAAATTTAATTTTTATTTTTAAAATTTCGAAAAAATGAAAAATTTCTTATTTTGAAATCAAAAATTTTATTTCAAGTATTTTTTTTTCACCGGATAAAGCTATTTTTTCACAAATATAGAATAAAATAATTTTAAAAATTTAAATTTTTTAAATTTTTTTTATTGGATATTTTTCAAAATCTTTATTTTTATATTTTTAGGCAAAAAAAATTATTTTTTAGGTTTCAAAATTTTAAAAATAAAAAGTTTTCATCTTTTTTTTGTCTTCGAAAGATTGCTGGACTTTAATTTATTTTTTACTTTAAATAAAAAATTTAATTTTTAAATTTAAAAATTCAAAAAAAATAAAAAAATTTGTATTTTGAAATCAAAAATTTTATTTCAAGTATATTTTTTTCACTGGATAAAGCTATTTTTTCACAAATATAGAATAAATTAATTTTAAAATTTAAACTTTTTAAATTTTTTGTTTGTTGGATGTTTTTGAAATTCTTTATTTTTATACTTTTAGGCAAAAAAACTATATTTTTTTGTTTCAAAATTTTAAAATAAAAAGTTTTCATCTTTTTTTTGTCTTCAAAATATTGCTGGACTTTATTTTATTTTTCTACTTTAAATAAAAACTTTAATTTTTAAATTTAAAATTTCAAAAAAATGAAAAATTTTGTATTTTGAAATAAAAAATTTTATTTCTAGTATATTTTTTTTCACTGGATAAAGCTATTTTTCACAAATATAGAATAAATTAATTTTAAAAATTTAAATTTTTTAAATTTTTTGTTTGTTGGATGTTTTTGAAATTCTTTATTTTTATACTTTTAGGCAAAAAAATTATTTTTTTGGTTTCAAAATTTAAAAATAAAAAGTTTTCATCTTTTTTTGTCTTTGAAAGATTTCTGGACTTTAATTTATTTTTTTACTTTAAATAAAAAATTTAATTTTTAAATTTAAAAATTCAAAAATAAAACAAAAAATTTGGTATTTTGAAATAAAAAAATTTTTTTAAGATTATTTTTTTCTCCGGAAAAATCTATTTTTTCACAAATATAGAATAAATTAATTTTAAAAATTTAAACTTTTTAAATTTTTTGTTTGTTGGATGATGAGTATTTTGGTGAAAAATTAATTTCCCCCAAAACACACAAATCTAACCGGCAAGTGTACCGGGTCGTATCAAGTAATAAAAACTCACGGGAGTGAGGTCGATCCCACAGGAATTGAAGGATTGAGCAATTTTAGTTTAGTGGTTGATTTAGTCAAGCGAATCAAGATTTGGTTGATGGTTTTGTGACTTGCAGAATGTAAATTGCATGAAAGTAAAGAGAACAAGAAATAAATTGCTGAAACATAAAGAACAAGAAATTAAATGGCAGAAACTTAGAGTGCAAGAAATGTAAATTGCGGAATCTTACAGTGCAAGGAATGTAAATTGCTTGATATGTAAAGGGGATTGGGACGTGGATTTGCAGTAATTAAACAAGGAAAAGTTAAATTGCATCAAACAGAAGAGTAAAAGGGGATTGGGATTGGATCGGATCTTATAGCAGAAAAGTAAATGAACATGGAAAGTAAGAAACAGAATGTAAATTGGAGATTTGGATCTCAGGACCCAGAGACTAGAAAACTAAGTCTAGATCTCAATGCCTTCCTAGATCCAATAAGAACAATTGCAAGAAAATTGTAAATTTCAAAGAGAATAGATGAAGAGCAATTAACCGGAAATAAAATTCAATTAACAGTAAAGAAACAGAGAGATCCAAGATTGAGATTGAAACAGAATTTCTTCAATTCTCCAATCCAAGATCCAAGACAATTGCAATTGAAATAGAAAGCAATAAAATGAAGAGGAGGAGAAGTGAATTCTCCTTCCCCAAGACAAAGAAATTAAAGTTCACTCAATATCAAAAGCTCTCCGAAAACTATTATGAAAATTTCAAAAAGAAAGCTCCCCGAAGAACTTGAATTCTATCCTATTTATACACTTTCTTCAAATGATCTTCAAGCCTTGAGTTGGGCCTTTGCTCTTGGTGGAATTGGGTTGAAAGAGGCCTTGGTTGATTGCTCTTGAAGTTTGGAGAAGAACCAAAGTGAACCAATTGAACCGGTTTTGAGGTTAGCAAAAGTTGGACCAAAAGTTTGAGCCAAAGTTAGGGGTCTAACTTTGGCTCCAACTTTTCATATCAGCTAGCACAATTTGCTGATATCAACGTTGGTGCCAACGTTAGGGGTCTAACTTTGACCCTAACGTTGGCCTTGCCTAGTGTGCTTGTGGCGCCAACGTTAGCCTCCAAGTTAGGGGTCTAACGTTGGCGCAAACTTTTGCTCCTCTCCCTTGTAATTCATGTGCCAACGTTAGCCTCCAAGTTAGGGGTCTAACGTTGGCGCAAACTTTTGGTGCCCAGGGGAGAAATTCGTGTGCCAACGTTAGCCTCAAAGTTAGGGGGCTAACGTTGGCGCAAACTTTTGGTGCCCAGGGGAGAAATTCATGTGCCAACGTTAGCCTCAAAGTTAGGGGGCTAACGTTGGCGCAAACTTTTGGTGCCCAGGGGAGAAATTCATGTGCCAACGTTAGCCTCAAAGTTAGGGGGCTAACGTTGGTGCAAACTTTTGAAGCCCAGGGGAGAATTTTCAAGTTCCAACGTTAGCCTCCAAGTTAGGGGGCTAACGTTGGGGCTAACTTTTCAACCAAAAGTTTGTGCAAAAGTTTGATGCTAACTTTAGGTCCAACTTTTTGCTTCCTGGTTCAATTTCACTTATTCCATTGTCCTCTCTTCACTCCTAGCCATTCCTTCTTGCTTCAACCTTTCTCCAAGCTTTCTTCACCTATCATTAATCAACCAAACACATCAAAGCTATGCTCAAAATCATGAGATATTCATTCTTTCATAATATGCAACAAATACAGCATAAAACCTCATGAAATGGCATGAATTCATATATGGTTGATTCAATCAAGGGAAACATGAAAATCTACTCAATTAGCTTGCTTGTAGCTCAAGAAAGTGCATAATTCTAATGAAAACAAAAGAAAAAGACTAGCTAAAATAGGCTAGGATGACTTGTCATCACAACACCAAACTTAAAGCTTGCTTGTCCCCAAGCAAGAAAAGATTTATTGAAAAGAAAGAATGAAATGGAAGAGGATGTTCATGCTGGCAGAGTATTATTGATAGTTCATGGGGTTTTGTGTGGATATACAAATACTCACTTCTTATTGACTCCTAGGCCTAGAAAGTCTCCTTCAAGCTTCAAGTGACATATTGCTATGACCTCTCATTATTCTTTTATCCTTGGCTATTACTTTGTTTATAAGCTTTATTTGAGTGTCATGTGTAGCAAGTTCATTTTCTTTTCTTTATACTTGACACATTATTCACCATAGACACTTGGCTCACATTCCTTCTTAAAACATTGATGCCCAGCACCTCTTTGGGTTACTAAATGCCTTGTAGTTAGGTTGCTCTTGATAGTGGACTTTCAGCTGATGATCCCGGATTAGTTAACCCAAGTCACCGAGTGTTGATGCACTCCTAAGAGCTTACTAATCCAAGCAGATCCTAGTACAAAGACATCACAGGCATATATTTTAAAGTTCAAGCTATTGGTGTCCAGCTTTGTTTCTTTTTGTTTCCTTTTGTTCTGCCACTTTTTGGCTATCCTTTTTTCTTTCCTTCTTTTTGTTTTTCTTTCTAACCACGGAATTTAATTCAATTGAGATTCATAGATAGTAAGCCATTCTTTACTTAGAAGGAGATATCCTGGCTCTTTATTCACTAAAAGTGAGCTATTATACACTCACACACATACCACCACTTACTTTTATTCTACTTCTATCTAACAGAGACTATCTTGCTTCACATTCAAACTATTCTTTTATTGAATTTAAAGATGCAGGGGACAACATATGCTTCTTGTCAAGTGAAAGTAAACACACAAGCATACACATAAGCTAGTTTACTTATTTTAAAAGAAACAAACATAATGCAAAGACTTTTAAAGGACTACTTAAAAATGCAAAGACAACTTAGAACATATAGATTTTGTAGTGATGAATAAGGAGCAAGTCCACCTTTCATTTGTCATGCCTTTTCTTTCTCCTTTCATACACTTGGCTGCTAGTGTTCCCACCATCCTTGTTTGGTGCCTGTTGATCTTGCCAAAAGCCAGCCTTATTCATAGCCTCCTCCACTCTATCTTCAAGTCTCATAGCCCTGCTTACTTCTACCTCACTTCTCTTTTTGAAGAATTCATCAAAAGTTGGGAATGCCGGATCCATGTTGTGCAAATATTCTCCAATATAGTTCAGTTTGATTTGGCTATTGATGTTGTAATCGGCTTGTACTTCATACCTTGCATCTTGGAGTGTTGTGAACTCTTTAAGAGCCTTCAAATTTTCAGCTTGCATTTGCTCCAACTTCCCAAAAGATTCATGAGATTGAAAGGCATGTTCTTCTTGCATCACAAGAAATCTTGACTCGAATTCATTTTGTTTGTTCATTATTCTTAGCTCCCTTTCTTCTTGTGCTTGTTGGTTTTTCATGTACAGAGAATGGTATTCCTCTTGCCTTTCTTGGATTCTCGTGTACTGTTGAGACAATCTCCCTATTGCTTCTTGCATTTGAGTCATATCCATATTGCCATGTGATGACAAGTCATCACAGCCTATTT
>NC_092053.1:71793421-71836140 GCF_003086295.3 Arachis hypogaea
AAGAATTTCAAAAACATCCAACAAACAAAAAATTTAAAAAGTTTAAATTTTAAAATTAATTTATTCTATATTTGTGAAAAAATAGCTTTAACCGGTGAAAAAAATATACTTGAAATAAAATTTTTGATTTCAAAATACAAATTTTTTTATTTTTTTGAATTTTTAACTTTAAAAATTAAATTTTTTATTTAAAGTAAAAAATTAAATTAAAGTCCAGCAATCTTTCAAAGACAAAAAAAAGATGAAAACTTTTTATTTTTAAATTTTGAAACCAAAAAAATAATTTTTTTGCCTAAAAGTATAAAAATAAAGATTTTCAAAAATATCCAATAAACAAAAAATTTAAAAATTTAAATTTTTAAAATTAATTTATTCTATATTTGTGAAAAAATAGCTTTATCCAGTGAAAAAAAATATACTAGAAATAAAATTTTTGATTTCAAAATACAAATTTTTTTATTTTTTTGAAATTTTAAATTTAAAAATTAAATTTTTTATTTAAAGTAGAAAAATAAAATAAATTCCAACAATATTTCAAAGACAAAAAAAAGATGAAAAATTTTTATTTTTAAATTTTGAAACCGAAAAAATAATTTTTTTGCCTAAAAGTATAAAAATAAAGAATTTTAAAAATATCCAAAAAACAAAAAATTTAAAAAATTTAAACTTTTAAAATTAATTTATTCTATATTTGTGAAAAAATAGCTTTATCCGGTGAAAAAAAAATATAATTGAAATAAAATTTTTTATTTCAAAATACAAAATTTTTCATTTTTTGAAATTTTAAAAATAAAAATTAAATTTTTTATTTAAAATAGAAAAATAAAATAAAGTCCAGCAATATTTCAAAGACAAAAAAAGATGAAAAATTTTTATTTTTAAATTTTGAAACAAAAAATATAGTTTTTTTTACTAAAAGTATAAAAATAAAGAATTTCAAAAATATCCAACAAACAAAAAATTTAAAAAGTTTAAATTCTTAAAATTAATTTATTCTATATTTGTGAAAAAATAGCTTTTTCCGGGGAAAAAATATTCTTAAAAAATTTTTTTATTTCAAAATACGAAATTTTTTGTTTTATTTTTGAATTTTTAAATTTAAAAATTAAATTTTTTATTTAAAGTAAAAAAATAAATTAAAGTCAAGCAATCTTTTGAAGACAAAAAAAAGTTGAAAACTTTTTATTTTTAAATTTTGAAACCGAAAAAATAATTTTTTTGCCTAAAAGTATAAAAATAAAGAATTTCAAAAACATCCAAAAAACAAAAAATTTAAAAATTTAAATTTTTAAAATTAATTTATTCTATATTTGTGAAAAATAGCTTTATCCGATGAAAAAAAATATACTTGAAATAAAATTTTTGATTTCAAAATACAAAATTTTTCATTTTTTTGAATTTTTAAATTTAAAAATTAAATTTTTTATTTAAAGTAGAAAAATAAAAAAAAGTCTAGCAATATTTTGAAGACAAAAAAAAAGATGAAAACTTTTTATTTTTAAATTTTGAAACAAAAAATATAGTTTTTTTGCCTAAAAGTATAAAAATTAAGAATTTCAAAAATATCCAACAAACAAAAAATTTAAAAAGTTTAAATTTTTAAAATTAATTTATTCTATATTTGTGAAAAAATAGCTTTTTCCGGGGAAAAAATATTCTTAAAAATTTTTTTTTATTTCAAAATACCAAATTTTTTGTTTTATTTTTGAATTTTTAAATTTAAAAATTAAATTTTTTATTTAAAGTAAAAAAATAAATTAAAGTCCAGCAATCTTTCAAAGACAAAAAAAGATGAAAACTTTTTATTTTTAAATTATGAAACCAAAAAAATAATTTTTTTGCCTAAAAGTATAAAAATAAAGATTTTCAAAAATATCCAATAAACAAAAAATTTAAAAAATTTAAATTTTTAAAATTAATTTATTCTATATTTGTGAAAAAATAGCTTTATCCAGTGAAAAAAATATACTAGAAATAAAATTTTTGATTTCAAAATACAAAATTTTTCATTTTTTTGAAATTTTAAAAATAAAAATTAAATTTTTTATTTAAAGTAGAAAAATAAAATAAAGTCCAGCAATATTTTGAAGACAAAAAAAAGATGAAAACTTTTTATTTTTAAATTTTGAAACAAAAAAATATAGTTTTTTGCCTAAAAGTATAAAAATAAAGAATTTCAAAAATATCCAACAAACAAAAAGTTTAAAAAGTTTAAATTTTTATAATTAATTTATTCTATATTTGTGAAAAAATAGCTTTTTCTGGGGAAAAAAATATTCTTAAAAAATTTTTTTATTTCAAAATATAAAATTTTTTGTTTTATTTTCGAATTTTTAAATTTAAAAATTAAATTTTTTATTTAAATGTAAATTGCGGAATCTTAAAGTGCAAGAAATGTAAACAGCTGGAATTGTAAAGGGAATTGGGGAATGGATTTGCAGAATTTAAACAAGGAAAAGTTGAATTGCATTAAACAGAAGAGGAAAAGGGAATTGGGATTGAAACGGATCTTGAAGCAGTAAAGTAAATGAACATTAAAAGCAAGAAACAGAGATTGTAAAATTGAGATCTCAGGGCCCAGAGACTAGAAAACCAAGTCTAGATCTCAATGCCTTCCTAGATCCAACAAGAACACTTGCAAGGGAATTGTAAATTGCAAAGAAATTAGATGAGAAGCAAGTAACAGAAACGGAAATTCAATTAAGCAGTAAATAAACAGAGAGATCCAAGGATGAGATTGAAACAGAATTTCTTCAATTCTCCAACCCAAGATCCAAGACAATTGTGATTGAAATAGAAAGCAATAAAATGAAGAGGAGGAGAAGTGAATTCTCCTTCCCCAAGACAAAGAAATTAAAGTTCACTCAATATCAAAAGCTCTCCGAAAACTATTATGAAAATTCCAAAAAGAGAGCTCCCTGAAGAACTTGAATTCTATCCTATTTATACACTTTCTTCAAATGATCTTCAAGCCTTGAGTTGGGCCTTTGCTCTTGGTGGAATTGGGTTGAAAGAGGCCTTGGTTGATTGCTCTTGAAGTTTGGAGAAGAACCAAAGTGAACCAATTGAACCGGTTTTGAGGTTAGCAAAAGTTGGACCAAAAGTTTGAGCCAAAGTTAGGGGTCTAACTTTGGCTCCAACTTTTAATAGCAGCCAGCACAATTTGCTGGTATGAACGTTGGTGCCAACGTTAGGGGTCTAACTTTGACCCTAACGTTGGCAATGCCTTGTGTGCTAGTGGCGCCAACGTTAGCCACCAAGTTAGGGGGCTAACGTTGGCGCAAACTTTTGCTCCTTCCCCATTGTAATTCATGTGCCAACGTTAGCCTCCAAGTTAGGGGGCTAACGTTGGCGCAAACGTTGGATGGCCAGGGAGGAATTCATGTGCCAACGTTAGCCTCAAAGTTAGGGGGCTAACGTTGGCGCAAACTTTTGGTGCCCAGGGGAGAAATCCATGTGCCAACGTTAGCCTCAAAGTTAGGGGGCTAACGTTGGCGCAAACTTTTGAAGCCCAGGGGAGAATTTTCAAGTTCCAACGTTAGCCTCCAAGTTAGGGGGCTAACGTTGGGGCTAACTTTTCAACCAAAAGTTTGTGCAAAAGTTTGATGCTAACTTTAGGTCCAGCTTCTTGCTTCCTGGTTCAATTTCACTTATTCCATTGTCCTCTCTTCACTCCTAGCCATTCCTTCTTGCTTCAACCTTTCTCCAAGCCTTCTTCACCTATCATTAATCAACCAAACTCATCAAAGCTATGCTCAAAATCATGAGATATTCAATCTTTCATAATATGCAACAAATATAGCATAAAACCTCATGAAATGGCATGAATTCATACATGGTTGGTTCAATCAAGGGAAACATGAAAATCTACTCAATTAGCTTGCTTGTAGCTCAAGAAAGTGCATAATTCTAATGAAAACAAGAGAAAAAGACTAGCTAAAATAGGCTAGGATGACTTGTCATCACAACACCAAACTTAAAGCTTGCTTGTCCCCAAGCAAGAAAAGATTTATTGAGAAGAAAGAATGAAATAGAAGAGGATGTTCATGCTAGCAGAGTATTATTGATAGTTCATGGGGTTTTGTGTGGATATGCCAATACTCACTTCTTATTGACTCCTAGGCCTAGAAAGTCTCCTTCAAGCTTCAAGTGACATACTGCTATGACCTCTCATTATTCCTTTATCCTTGGCTATTACTTTGTTCATAAGCTTTATTTGAGTATCATGTGTAGCAAGTTCATTTTCTTTTCTTTATACTTGACACATTATTCACCATAGACACTTGGCTCACATTCCTTCTTAAAACATTGATGCCCAGCACCTCTTTGGGTTACTAAATGCCTTGTAGTTAGGTTGCTCTTGATAGTGGACTTTCAGCTGATGATCCCGGATTAGTTAACCCAAGTCACCGAGTGTTGAGGCACTCCTAAGAGCTTACTAATCCAAGCAGATCCTAGTACAAAGACATCACAGGCATATATTTCAAAGTTCAAGCTATTGGTGTCCAGCTTTGTTTCTTTTTGTTTTTCTTTTGTTCTGCCACTTTTTGGCTATCCTTTTTTTTTCCTTCTTTTTGTTTTTCTTTCTAACCAAGGAATTTAATTCAATTGAGATTCATAGACAGTGGGCCACTCTTTACTTAGAAGAAGATATCCTGGCTCTTTATTCATTCAAAGTGAGCTATTATACAATCACACACATACCACCACTTACTTTTATTCCACTTCTATCTAACAGAGACCATTTCACTTCACATTCAAACTGTTCTTTTATTGAATTTAAAGATGCAGGGGACAACACATGCTTCTTGTCAAGTGAAAATAAACACACAAGCACACACATAGACTAGTTTACTTATTCTAAGAGAAATTTGAATCTGTTTGAACTAAATGAACACTTTAACAAGACATCAATCAAAAGTATTCTTTAACAGCAAAGGTTAAGTATAGATACAACCTATTGGTTGTATTTCTTTTGTTCTTCTTTCTGTTGTGCTCCTTTTTGAGTCTTGATGCATGGTATCTTCAATTGGTGGTTAGCTCCCAGACTTAATTCCTTGCTACTTCTTCTGATTCAACAGGTTAACTCCGGGAAAACTTTTGTGTCCTTGCTAAAGGTTATGAAATTGAGGCTAAACAAAAATAGTTGAGTTGTTGAATAATCTGTTTGATTGCTTGGAACTAGCGATGTGCAGGAAGTTAGAATGAAGTTTTGGTGGAACACCAAACTTAGCATCTTGCATTCTCCCTTCGATTGTTTTTGGTGTGCAACACCAAACTTAGCTTCTCGCAATACATAGCAGTTATCCAACATTCTTATTGAAAAAGTTATGAAAAGAAGACTACCTCCGGTTGGGTTGCCTCCCAACAAGCGCTCTTTTATTGTCACTAGCTTGACACCTTTCAATTTTTTTTTAAGAGGGCTGTAGGTGTTGAACATCTTTTTCCTTATCCAATTGTCCTCCCAAATACAGCTTTGCTCTGTGACCATTTGTTGTGAATTGATTCTTTGTTGCCTCATCTAGCAGTTCAATACTCCCATAGGGAAAAACCTTTGTCACCAAGTATGGGCCAGTCCATTTAGACTTCAGTTTGCCAGGAAAAATTTTAAGCCTCGAATTATACAGGAGCACTTGCTGTCCTGGCTTGAATTCCTTCTTTGTGATCTTCTTGTCATGCCACTTCTTAGCTTTCTCCTTGTATATCTTTGCACTTTCATAAGCCTCTAGTCTAAATTCATCCAACTCATTTAGTTGTAACAACCTTTTTTCTCCTACAGCTTGGGGATCAAGGTTGAGGAGTTTAGTGGCCCAAAAAGCTCTGTGTTCAAGCTCTACAGGGAGGTGGCAGGATTTGCCATACAATAGCTGAAAGGGTGACTTGCCAATAGGAGTTTTAAAAGCTGTTCTATATGCCCACAATGCATCCTCTAGCTTTCTAGCCCAATCTTTTCTTGTGATTCCCACTGTTTTCTCTAGGATCTTCTTTAATTCTCTATTTGCAAGTTCAGCTTGGCCGTTAGTCTGAGGATGATAAGGTGTGGCTACTTTGTGAATTACTCCATATTTGTGAAGGAGTTTCTCCATTTGTTTGTTGCAAAAGTGACTACCACCATCACTAATAAGACCCTTGGGCACTCCATACCTAGTGAAGATGTGCTTTTTAAGGAATTGGAGGACGATCTGTGCATCACAGGTGGTTGTGGCTATGGCTTCCACCCACTTTGAGACATACTCCACTGCTACCAGGATGTATCTAAAAGAATAGGAAGGAGGAAAAGGCCCCATGAAATCAATTCCCCATAGATCGAATAATTCTAATTCTAGGATAAAGTTTTGAGGCATCTCATTCCTTCTTGTTAATCCTCCTGCTTTCTGGCATTCATTACATTGGTGTACATATTCTCTGGCATCCTTGAAAATAGTTGGCCAATAGAAGCCACTCTGCAGTATTTTTGCGGCTGTTTTTTCTGGGCCAAAGTGTCCACCATAGGCTGAACCATGACAATGCCACAAGATGTCCCTCACTTCACTTTCAGGAATACACCTTCTGATCACTCCATCAGAGCATCTCTTGAATAAGAAGGGTTCATCCCATGAAAATTTTTTTGCTTCGTTGATCAACTTCTTCACTTGTTGCTTAGAGAATTCTTGCGGTATCTTCCTTCCCACTTTGTAATTTGCTATGTCAGCAAACCAAGGTGCTTGCTGGATCTGCAGAAGGTGCTCATCTGGGAAGCTTTCATTTATGGGCTGGGATGCTTTTTGACTTGTTTCTTGTGGTAGCCTTGACAGATGATCAGCGACCTGATTTTCAGTGCCCTTCCTATCTCTTATCTCAATGTCAAATTCTTGTAGGAGCAGTATCCACCTGATGAGTCTTGGTTTAGCATCCTGCTTTGACATCAAATACTTAAGTGCAGCATGATCAGTGTAAACCACAACTTTGGATCCTATCAGATATGATCTAAACTTATCAAATGCATAGACTACAGCTAGCAACTCTTTTTCTGTTGTAGTGTAATTTCTTTGGGCCTCATTCAACACTTTACTTGCATAATATATGACATGATGCAAATTTCCCTTCTTTTGTCCAAGTACAGCACCAATTGCAATGTCACTTGCATCACACATGAGTTCAAAAGGTAATTCCCAATCTGGAGGTGTGATGATTGGTGCTGTTGTGAGTCTATTTTTTAAAGTTTCAAAGGCATGCTGGCAGTTTTCATCAAAAACAAAAGGGTTATCAAGCATTAACAGATTACTCAAAGGTTTGGCTATTTTTGAAAAGTCCTTGATAAACCTTCTGTAAAATCCGGCATGCCCCAAGAAACTTCTAACAGATTTCACATTAATTGGTGGAGGGAGTTTTTCTATGATCTCAACCTTTGCCTTATCAACCTCTATCCCTTTTCTTGAAACCTTATGGCCAAGAACAATCCCTTCGGGTACCATGAAATGGCATTTCTCCCAGTTTAAAACCAAATTAGTTTCTTGGCACCGTTTCAAGACAAGAGTTAAATGGTTTAGGCAAGCATTGAAATTATCACCAAAAACAGAGAAGTCATCCATGAAGACTTCTAAAAATTTTTCGACCATATCAGAGAAAATGGAGAGCATACACCTTTGAAATGTGGCAGGGGCGTTGCAGAGCCCAAAGGGCATCCTCCGATATGCAAAAACTCCAAATGGACATGTAAAGGCAGTTTTCTCTTGGTCCTTGGGGTCCACCACGATCTGATTATACCCAGAATATCCGTCCAAAAAGCAGTAATAGGCATGGCTGGCTAACCTTTCCAGCATCTGATCAATGAATGGGAGAGGGAAATGATCCTTCCTGGTGGCATCATTTAATCTTCTATAGTCTATGCACATCCTCCACCCAGTCACTGTTCTAGTAGGGATCAACTCATTCTTCTCATTAGTGATGACCGTCATTCCTCCCTTCTTTGGTACAACTTGAACCGGGCTCACCCATGGGCTGTCAGATATTGGGAAGATTATCCCTGCATTCCACAACTTCATTACTTCCTTCTGGACAACTTCCTTCATTGTGGGATTTAGCCTTCTTTGCGGTTGAACCACTGGTTTGGAATTATCTTCCAAGAGGATCTTATGCATACATACTGCAGGGCTGATTCCCTTCAGGTCATCAATGGTCCATCCTAAAGCATCTTTATGAGCTTTGAGTACGTCAAGAAGTTCTCCTTCTTCCTTCTTTGTCAGGGATGAATTAATGATTACTGGGAAGCTCTCCGATGTGCCAAGGAATGCATATTTGAGATGGGTGGGTAAAGGTTTCAGTTCTTGTTTTCGTACATCTTCCTTCTTATCTTGTCTTTCATCTTGCTCAGTAGAGGTCTCAGCCACTTGTTCCTCTGTTGCCCCTTGATTTCCTTCTTGCTCTTGAAAATTTTCTTCCAATGTTTCTTCCACCAAACTGTCTATCATATCCACTCTTACGTAATCCTCTTGCTCAGGAGCGTTTTGCATTGATTTGAACACATTTATGATCATTTGTTCATTATGGACCCTGAAGGTCATTTCTCCTTTTTCTACATCAATGATGGCCCTTGCTGTGTGTAGAAATGGCCTTCCCAGAATGATTGAGTCGTTTCCTTCTTCTTCAGTGTCCAAAATTACAAAATCTGCTGGGAAAATGAACTCCCCAACCTTCACCAATAGATTCTCCACAATTCCATTGGGTGTCTTGATTGATCTGTCAGCCATGACTAGTGACATCCTGGTGGGTTTAAGTTCCTCTATGGCAAGTTTTCTCATCATTGAGAGAGGCATTAAATTGATGCTGGCACCCAGGTCGCAGAGAGCCTTGTTGAGAATTATCTTGCCAATAGTGCATGAGACTACAAAGCTTCCCGGATCCTTAAGTTTTGGTGGAATACCCCGTTGAATCACAGCACTGCATTCCTCGGTGAGTAATATGGTTTCCCTTTCAAGCCAACTTCTTTTCTTGTTGATAAGATCCTTCAGAAATTTGGAATATAGAGGCATTTGCTCAAGTGCTTCAGCCAAGGGAATATTGATTTCCAGCTTCTTAAAAATCTCAAGGAATTTGTGAAAATGCTGGTCTTTAACCTCTTTGTTGAACCTCTGGGGATATGGCAGTGGAGGTGTGATGCTCTTTCCTATCTGCTGCTGTCCCTGAGCTACTTCCTTTGAGCTATGTGGCTGGTTGTTCTTCTCTTTAAGTTTCTCAGTGCTTTTGTTTGGTATCACAACTTGCTCCTTAGCCTCATCTGCCTTTGTTTGCTTTTCATCCTCTGTTGGTTCTTTGATGTTCTCTGCTTTCTTCCTTGTAGTGTCATTGTTACTTATCAATGTTCTCCCACTCCTTAATTGTATTGCCTTGCATTCCTCCTTAGGATTTGGAATTGTGTCACTGGGCAGTGAGTTTGAAGGTCTCTCAATAGATACTTGCTTGGAGAGTTGCCCCATCTGTCTCTCTAGGCTCTTCAGGGAAGCTTCCTGATTCTTGGCTACCATTTCCTGGTGTTTCAGCATTTTGTCTATCATGGCCTCCAAGTGAGTGATTCTTTGGGCTTCAGGTGATACTTGAGGTGGGTTATGAGATGTGGGTGGTGGATGGTAGGCAGTTTGGTTGGTGGGTTGGTTATTAGATTGGTATTGGTTGAGGTTGGGGTAGTTGTTCTGAGGTTTTCTGTAGGGGTTTTGGTTAGTCTGCTGCTGGTTGTGATTTTGGTTGCTTCTTGGGTTGTGTTGGTTTGAGTTCCTCTGCCATGGTTGTTGGTTTTGGGTATGGCTATCTCCCCATCTGAGGTTTGGGTGGTTCTTCCAGGCTGGATTGTATGTATCACCATACACTTCATTTGGTCCTTGGTTGTGCATATACTGTACTTGCTCTTGTTGTTGTTCTTCTTGAGTTTCTTCACTCTGTCCCCAAGTGGTTGATGGTTGGCTAGTGTTAACTGCTGTAACTTGGAGACTATCAATCCTCTTGGCCATTTGCTCAAATTGTTGTTGAATTTGCTGCTGCATCATCTTGTTTTGAGCTAGGATTGAATCCACTCCTTCTAGCTCCATTACTCCTCTCCTTTGTGATGGTTGGTGGCCTCTTTGATGAGCAAAGAAATACTGGTTGTTGGACACCATATCAATGAGTTCTTGAGCCTCTTCTGCAGTTTTCATGAGTTGCAAGGAACCTCCAGCTGAATGATCCAAAGCTTCCTGGGATTTTAGTGTTAAGCCTTCATAGAAGTTTTGAAGCTTCTCCCACTCATTAAACATGGCAGGGGGACATTTCCTTATCAGAGCCTTGTACCTCTCCCATGCCTCATAGATGGGTTCGGCCTCCATTTGTGTAAATGTTTGTACCTCAGCCTTTAACCTTATAATCCTCTGAGGTGGATAAAATTTTGCAAGGAACTTGGTTACCAAATCATCCTAGTTGTTAATGCTGTCCCTTGGAAACGATTCCAACCATTGAGTGGCCTTGTCCCTAAGAGAAAATGGGAATAGCATCAGTTTGTAACTGTCAGGGGGCACTCCATTAGTTTTGACAGTGTTGCATATCCTCAAGAAAGTGGACAAATGTTGGTGCGGGTCCTCAAGTGGTCCTCCACCAAAAGAGCAGTTTTTCTGAACCAAAGTGATGAGTTGTGGCTTGAGTTCAAAATTGTTAGCATTGACATTTGGAGCCAAGATGCTGCTCCCACAATGTCTAGGATTTGCAAAGGTATAGGAAGCCAAAACTCTCCTCTGGGGTGGGTTGCCATTGTTGTTGTCTTCTCCACCTGGTGGATTGGTTAAATGTTCCTCCATCTCTTGGAATTCTTCGTCTGATTCCTCTTCTCCAACAATATTTTTCCCTCTTTCAGCTCTTCTTAACCTCTGATGACAAGTCATCCTAGCCTATTTTAGCTAGTCTTTTTCTTTTGTTTTCATTAGAATTATGCACTTTCTTGAGCTACAAGCAAGCTAATTGAGTAGATTTTCATGTTTCCCTTGATTGAACCAACCATATATGAATTCATGCCATTTCATGAGGTTTTATGCTATATTTGTTGCATATTATGAAAGAATGAATATCTCATGATTTTGAGCATAGCTTTGATGAGTTTGGTTGATTAATGATAGGAAAAGAAAGCTTGGAGAAAGGTTGAAGCAAGAAGGAATGGCTAGGAGTGAAGAGAGGACAATGGAATAAGTGAAATTGAACCAGAAAGCAAGAAGCTGGACCTAAAGTTAGCATCAAACTTTTGCACAAACTTTTGGTTGAAAAGTTAGCCCCAACGTTAGCCCCCTAACTTGGAGGCTAACGTTGGAGCTTGAAAATTCTCCCCTGGGCACCAAAAGTTTGCGCCAACGTTAGCCCCCTAACTTGGAGGCTAACGTTGGCACATGAATTCCTCCCTGGCCATCCAACGTTTGCGCCAACGTTAGCCCCCTAACTTGGAAGCTAACGTTGGCACATGAAAATATAAGGGAAAAGAGCAAAAGTTTGCGCCAACGTTAGCCCCCTAACTTGGAGGCTAACGTTGGCACCACAAGCACACTAGACAAGGCCAACGTTAGGGTCAAAGTTAGACCCCTAACGTTGGCACCAACGTTCATACCAGAAAAATGTGTTTGCTGCTATGAAAAGTTGGAGCCTTAACTTTGGCTCAAACTTTTGGTCCAACTTTTGCTAACCTCAAACCCGGTTCAATTGGTTCACTTTGGTTCTTCTTCAAACTTCAAGAGCAATCAACCAAGGCCTCTTTCAACCCAATTCCACCAAGAGCAAAGGCCCAACTTAAGGCTTGAAGATCATTTGAAGAAAGTGTATAAATAGGATAGAATTCAAGTTCTTCGGAGAGCTTTCCTTTTGGAATTTTCATAATAGTTTTCGGAGAGTTTTGGATATTGAGTGATCTTTAATTTCTTTATCTTGGGGAAGGAGAATTCACTTCTCTTCCTCTTCGTTTTATTGCTTTCAATTTCAATTACACTTGTCTTGGATCTTGGGTTGAAGAATTGAAGAAATTCTGTTTCAATCTCATCCTTGGATCTCTCTGTTTATTTACTGCAATTGAATTTCCATTTCTGTTACTTGCTTCTCATCTACTTTCCTTGCAATTTACAATTCCCTTGCAATTGTTCTTGTTGGATCTAGGAAGGCATTGAGATCTAGACTTGGTTTTCTAGTCTCTGGGCCCTGAGATCTGAAATTCCGATTTACATTCTGTTTTTGCTTTTCATGTTCATTTACTTGTTTTGCTTCAGATCCGATTCAACCCAAATCTTCTTCTACTTCTCTGCTTGATGCAATTTACTTTTCCTTGTTTAAATTCTGCAAATCCAATCCCCAATTTTCTTTACAATTCCAGCCGTTTACATTTCTCGCACTTTAAGATTCCGCAATTTACTTTTCTTGCATTCTAAGTTTCTGCTATTTAATTTCTTGTTCTTTAAGATTCAGCATTTTAATTCCCTGTTCTCTTTACTTCCATGCAATTTAATTTCTGCAAATCACAAAACACTCAACCAAATCTTGATTCGCTTGACTAAATCAACCACTAAGCTAAAATTGCTCAATCCTTCAATCCCTGTGGGATCGACCTCACTCCCGTGAGTTTTTATTACTTGATACGACCCGGTACACTTGCCGGTTAGATTTGTGTGTGTTTTGGGAGAAATTTATTTTTCCTACAAAATACTCATCAAGTTTTTGGCGCCGTTGCCGGGGATTGATTAGATTGACAATGATTAAGTGAGGTGGTAATCTAGATCAAGCACTTTTTCTTTAATTTTGATTAACCCACTAACTGTTTGATTTTTTGCTTAAACTAACTAACACTTCAATCTGGCAGTAAATTGAAGTGTCACTAGTTTTGTGCATTTCTCATGTTCTGCTTGTATGTCAGGTACAAGAAGAACCATACCAAATTTTCATGAACAAGACGAAAGAACTCTCCGGAGGTTAAGAAGAGCTGAAAGAGGGAAAAACATTGTTGGAGAAGAGGAATCAGACGAAGAATTCCAAGAGATGGAGGAACATTTAACCAATCCACCAGGTGGAGAAGACAACAACAATGGCAACCCACCCCAGAGGAGAGTTTTGGCTTCCTACACCTTTGCAAATCCTAGACATTGTGGGAGCAGCATCTTGGCTCCAAATGTCAATGCTAACAATTTTGAACTCAAGCCACAACTCATCACTTTGGTTCAAAACAATTGCTCTTTTGGTGGAGGACCACTTGAGGACCCACACCAACATTTATCCACTTTCTTGAGGATATGCAACACTGTCAAAACTAATGGAGTGCCCCCTGACAGCTACAAGCTGATGCTATTCCCATTTTCTCTCAGGGACAAGGCCACTCAATGGTTGGAATCATTTCCAAGGGACAGCATCAACAACTGGGATGATTTGGTAACTAAGTTCCTTGCAAAATTTTATCCACCTCAGAGGATTATAAGGTTAAAGGCTGAGGTACAAACATTTACACAAATGGAGGCCGAACCCATCTATGAGGCATGGGAGAGGTACAAGGCTCTGATCAGGAAATGTCCCCCTGCCATGTTTAATGAGTGGGAGAAGCTTCAAAACTTCTATGAAGGCTTAACACTGAAATCCCAGGAAGCTTTGGATCATTCAGCTGGAGGTTCCTTGCAACTCATGAAAACTGCAGAAGAGGCTCAAGAACTCATTGATATGGTGTCCAACAATCAATATTTCTTTGCTCATCAAAGAGGCCGCCAACCATCACAAAGGAGAGGAGTAATGGAGCTAGAAGGAGTGGATTCAATCCTAGCTCAAAACAAAATGATGCAGCAGCAAATCCAGCAACAATATTGAGCAAATGGCCAAGAGAATTGATAGTCTTCAAGTTGCAGCAGTCAACACTAGCCAATCATCAACCACATGGGGACAGAGTGAAGAAACTCAAGAAGAACAACAACAAGAGCAAGTACAGTATATGCACAACCAAGGACCAAATGAAGTGTATGGTGATACATACAATCCATCCTGGAAGAACCACCCAAACCTCAGATGGGGAGATAACCATGCCCAAAACCAACAACCATGGCAGAGGAACTCAAACCAACACAACCAAGAAGCAACCAAAATCACAACCAGCAGCAGACTAACCAAAACCCCTACAGAAAACCTCAAAACAACTACCCCAACATCAACCAATACCAATCTAATAACCAACCCACCAACCAAAATGCCTACCATCCACCACCCACATCTCATAACCCACCTCAAATATCACCTGAAGCCCAAAGAATCACTCACTTGGAGGCCATGATAGACAAAATGCTGAAACACCAGGAAATGGTAGCCAAGAATCAGGAAGCTTCCCTGAAGAGCCTAGAGAGACAGATGGGGCAACTCTCCAAGCAAGTATCTGTTGAGAGACCTTCAAACTCACTGTCCAATGACACAATTCCAAATCCCAAGGAGGAATGCAAGGCAATACAATTAAGGAGTGGGAGAACATTGATAAGCAACAATGACACTACAAGGAAGCAAGCAGAGAATATCAAAGAACCAATGGAGGATGAGAATCAAACAAAGGCAGATGAGGCTAAGAAGCAAGTTGTGATGCCAAACAAAGGCACTGAGAAACTCAAAGAGAAGGATAACCAGCCACATAGCTCAAAGGAAGTAGCTCAGGGACAGCAACAAATAGGAAAAAGCATCACACCTCCACTGCCATATCCTCAGAGGTTCAACAAAGAGGCTAAAGACCAGCATTTTCACAAATTCCTTGAGATTTTTAAGAAGCTGGAAATCAATATTCCCTTGGCTGAAGCACTTGAGCAAATGCCTCTATATTCCAAGTTTCTGAAGGATCTTATCAACAAGAAAAGAAGCTGGGATGAGAAAGAAACCATAATGATGACTGAGGAATGCAGGGCCTTGATTCAAAAGGGGCTTCCTCCCAAGCTTGAGGACCCAGGAAGTTTCCTGTTGCCTTGCACCATTGGGGAATTGACCATCACTAAAGCAATGTGCGATCTCGGAGCAAGTATTAACTTAATACCATCTTCCTTGGTAAAAAAGCTGCATATAGAGGAGGTCAAACCAGTACAAATGTCTCTGGAGCTGGTAGACAAGTCGATGGTATACCCCAGGGGTGTAATTGAAAATCTTTTGGTCAAAGTGGACAGTTTTATATACCCTGCTGATTTTGTGGTTCTAGAATCAAACGATGATGATGGTGACTCTGTTATACTGGGAAGGCCATTCTTGGCCACTGCTAGAGCTATCATAGACGTAGAGGAAGGGGAATTAACTCTCAGGATGCATGACCAGAGTGTCACTCTGAAGGTATTACCTGAGGCTCAATTTAGCAAGGAGAAGAAAGACTATATGAAAAAGGACCAGGAAAGTCACAGCAACATTCCAATGCTAAGAATTGTGCAGATTGATGAAGAAGCCCAAGAGGATATTAGAGTACTGGCCACTAAGAAGAGAGGTTCCCAAGGAAAGCCTACAGCCAGAAAAGAAAGATCAACAAAAGGAAAGATGAAGCGCAGGAACAAAGCAAAAAGGGGCTGGAAGAACAGAAAGATTCCAACAGAGGGGCTTTCCAAAGGTGACAAAGTGCAACTAATATATCAACAGCTGGGGGCAAATCAACAAACCGAGGATTACTACACTGTCAGCAACATACTATCATTAGAGCATGCTGAAATTGAACACCAGAAAACAAAGAAGAGGATCACAGTCAGAGGAGACAAATTGAGGCCCTACAAGCACCAACCACCATAAAAGAAAGCCTCAATGTCAAGCTAATGACAATAAAAGAGTGCTCCATGGGAGGCAACCCATGCTTTAAGATTCATGTCATTTTAAATTCAATAAGTTATGATCAATTGAGCATGAATTCTTTTCTCTTTTCATGAACATGTCCATTGACTGCATGCACTATTTTGAAACATATGCTACGTTTGGTGTGTCTTCAAGCACACTAAACCAATATTACAAATAATTCCATTTTGCATGCTTGGAGTATCCTAACAAAGCATATGGCCGAACACTAAGTTTGGTGTCCACATAGTGTTTGAGGTTATTAGGGAATAGCATCAGTTTGTAACTGTCAGGGGGCACTCCATTAGTTTTGACAGTGTTGCATATCCTCAAGAAAGTGGACAAATGTTGGTGCGGGTCCTCAAGTGGTCCTCCACCAAAAGAGCAGTTTTTCTGAACCAAAGTGATGAGTTGTGGCTTGAGTTCAAAATTGTTAGCATTGACATTTGGAGCCAAGATGCTGCTCCCACAATGTCTAGGATTTGCAAAGGTATAGGAAGCCAAAACTCTCCTCTGGGGTGGGTTGCCATTGTTGTTGTCTTCTCCACCTGGTGGATTGGTTAAATGTTCCTCCATCTCTTGGAATTCTTCGTCTGATTCCTCTTCTCCAACAATATTTTTCCCTCTTTCAGCTCTTCTTAACCTCTGATGACAAGTCATCCTAGCCTATTTTAGCTAGTCTTTTTCTTTTGTTTTCATTAGAATTATGCACTTTCTTGAGCTACAAGCAAGCTAATTGAGTAGATTTTCATGTTTCCCTTGATTGAACCAACCATATATGAATTCATGCCATTTCATGAGGTTTTATGCTATATTTGTTGCATATTATGAAAGAATGAATATCTCATGATTTTGAGCATAGCTTTGATGAGTTTGGTTGATTAATGATAGGAGAAGAAAGCTTGGAGAAAGGTTGAAGCAAGAAGGAATGGCTAAGAGTGAAGAGAGGACAATGGAATAAGTGAAATTGAACCAGAAAGCAAGAAGCTGGACCTAAAGTTAGCATCAAACTTTTGCACAAACTTTTGGTTGAAAAGTTATCCCCAACGTTAGCCCCCTAACTTGGAGGCTAACGTTGGAGCTTGAAAATTCTCCCCTGGGCACCAAAAGTTTGCGCCAACGTTAGCCCCCTAACTTGGAGGCTAACGTTGGCACATGAATTCCTCCCTGGCCATCCAACGTTTGCGCCAACGTTAGCCCCCTAACTTGGAAGCTAACGTTGGCACATGAAAATATAAGGGAAAAGAGCAAAAGTTTGCGCCAACGTTAGCCCCCTAACTTGGAGGCTAACGTTGGCACCACAAGCACACTAGACAAGGCCAACGTTAGGGTCAAAGTTAGACCCCTAACGTTGGCACCAACGTTCATACCAGAAAAATGTGTTTGCTGCTATGAAAAGTTGGAGCCCTAACTTTGGCTCAAACTTTTGGTCCAACTTTTGCTAACCTCAAACCCGGTTCAATTGGTTCACTTTGGTTCTTCTTCAAACTTCAAGAGCAATCAACCAAGGCCTCTTTCAACCCAATTCCACCAAGAGCAAAGGCCCAACACAAGGCTTGAAGATCATTTGAAGAAAGTGTATAAATAGGATAGAATTCAAGTTCTTCGGAGAGCTTTCCTTTTGGAATTTTCATAATAGTTTTCGGAGAGTTTTGGATATTGAGTGATCTTTAATTTCTTTGTCTTGGGGAAGGAGAATTCACTTCTCTTCCTCTTCGTTTTATTGCTTTCAATTTCAATTACACTTGTCTTGGATCTTGGGTTGAAGAATTGAAGAAATTCTGTTTCAATCTCATCCTTGGATCTCTCTGTTTATTTACTGCAATTGAATTTCCATTTCTGTTACTTGCTTCTCATCTACTTTCCTTGCAATTTACAATTCCCTTGCAATTGTTCTTGTTGGATCTAGGAAGGCATTGAGATCTAGACTTGGTTTTCTAGTCTCTGGGCCCTGAGATCTGAAATTCCGATTTACATTCTGTTTTTGCTTTTCATGTTCATTTACTTGTTTTGCTTCAGATCCGATTCAACCCAAATCTTCTTCTACTTCTCTGCTTGATGCAATTTACTTTTCCTTGTTTAAATTCTGCAAATCCAATCCCCAATTTTCTTTACAATTCCAGCCGTTTACATTTCTCGCACTTTAAGATTCCGCAATTTACTTTTCTTGCATTCTAAGTTTCTGCTATTTAATTTCTTGTTCTTTAAGATTCAGCATTTTAATTCCCTGTTCTCTTTACTTCCATGCAATTTAATTTCTGCAAATCACAAAACACTCAACCAAATCTTGATTCGCTTGACTAAATCAACCACTAAGCTAAAATTGCTCAATCCTTCAATCCCTGTGGGATCGACCTCACTCCCGTGAGTTTTATTACTTGATATGACCCGGTACACTTGCCGGTTAGATTTGTGTGTGTTTTGGGAGAAATTTATTTTTCCTACAAAATACTCATCAAGTTTTTGGCGCCGTTGCCGGGGATTGATTAGATTGACAATGATTAAGTGAGGTGGTAATCTAGATCAAGCACTTTTTCTTTAATTTTGATTAACCCACTAACTGTTTGATTTTTTGCTTAAACTAACTAACACTTCAATCTGGCAGTAAATTGAAGTGTCACTAGTTTTGTGCATTTCTCATGTTCTGCTTGTATGTCAGGTACAAGAAGAACCATACCAAATTTTCATGAACAAGACGAAAGAACTCTCCGGAGGTTAAGAAGAGCTGAAAGAGGGAAAAACATTGTTGGAGAAGAGGAATCAGACGAAGAATTCCAAGAGATGGAGGAACATTTAACCAATCCACCAGGTGGAGAAGACAACAAAATGGCAACCCACCCCAGAGGAGAGTTTTGGCTTCCTACACCTTTGCAAATCCTAGACATTGTGGGAGCAGCATCTTGGCTCCAAATGTCAATGCTAACAATTTTGAACTCAAGCCACAACTCATCACTTTGGTTCAAAACAATTGCTCTTTTGGTGGAGGACCACTTGAGGACCCACACCAACATTTATCCACTTTCTTGAGGATATGCAACACTGTCAAAACTAATGGAGTGCCCCCTGACAGCTACAAGCTGATGCTATTCCCATTTTCTCTCAGGGACAAGGCCACTCAATGGTTGGAATCATTTCCAAGGGACAGCATCAACAACTGGGATGATTTGGTAACTAAGTTCCTTGCAAAATTTTATCCACCTCAGAGGATTATAAGGTTAAAGGCTGAGGTACAAACATTTACACAAATGGAGGCCGAACCCATCTATGAGGCATGGGAGAGGTACAAGGCTCTGATCAGGAAATGTCCCCCTGCCATGTTTAATGAGTGGGAGAAGCTTCAAAACTTCTATGAAGGCTTAACACTGAAATCCCAGGAAGCTTTGGATCATTCAGCTGGAGGTTCCTTGCAACTCATGAAAACTGCAGAAGAGGCTCAAGAACTCATTGATATGGTGTCCAACAATCAATATTTCTTTGCTCATCAAAGAGGCCGCCAACCATCACAAAGGAGAGGAGTAATGGAGCTAGAAGGAGTGGATTCAATCCTAGCTCAAAACAACATGATGCAGCAGCAAATCCAGCAACAATTTGAGCAAATGGCCAAGAGAATTGATAGTCTTCAAGTTGCAGCAGTCAACACTAGCCAATCATCAACCACATGGGGACAGAGTGAAGAAACTCAAGAAGAACAACAACAAGAGCAAGTACAGTATATGCACAACCAAGGACCAAATGAAGTGTATGGTGATACATACAATCCATCCTGGAAGAACCACCCAAACCTCAGATGGGGAGATAACCATGCCCAAAACCAACAACCATGGCAGAGGAACTCAAACCAACACAACCCAAGAAGCAACCAAAATCACAACCAGCAGCAGACTAACCAAAACCCCTACAGAAAACCTCAAAACAACTACCCCAACATCAACCAATACCAATCTAATAACCAACCCACCAACCAAAATGCCTACCATCCACCACCCACATCTCATAACCCACCTCAAATATCACCTGAAGCCCAAAGAATCACTCACTTGGAGGCCATGATAGACAAAATGCTGAAACACCAGGAAATGGTAGCCAAGAATCAGGAAGCTTCCCTAAAGAGCCTAGAGAGACAGATGGGGCAACTCTCCAAGCAAGTATCTGTTGAGAGACCTTCAAACTCACTGCCCAATGACACAATTCCAAATCCCAAGGAGGAATGCAAGGCAATACAATTAAGGAGTGGGAGAACATTGATAAGCAACAATGACACTACAAGGAAGCAAGCAGAGAATATCAAAGAACCAATGGAGGATGAGAATCAAACAAAGGCAGATGAGGCTAAGAAGCAAGTTGTGATGCCAAACAAAGGCACTGAGAAACTCAAAGAGAAGGATAACCAGCCACATAGCTCAAAGGAAGTAGCTCAGGGACAGCAACAAATAGGAAAAAGCATCACACCTCCACTGCCATATCCTCAGAGGTTCAACAAAGAGGCTAAAGACCAGCATTTTCACAAATTCCTTGAGATTTTTAAGAAGCTGGAAATCAATATTCCCTTGGCTGAAGCACTTGAGCAAATGCCTCTATATTCCAAGTTTCTGAAGGATCTTATCAACAAGAAAAGAAGCTGGGATGAGAAAGAAACCATAATGATGACTGAGGAATGCAGGGCCTTGATTCAAAAGGGGCTTCCTCCCAAGCTTGAGGACCCAGGAAGTTTCCTGTTGCCTTGCACCATTGGGGAATTGACCATCACTAAAGCAATGTGCGATCTCGGAGCAAGTATTAACTTAATACCATCTTCCTTGGTAAAAAAGCTGCATATAGAGGAGGTCAAACCAGTACAAATGTCTCTGGAGCTGGTAGACAAGTCGATGGTATACCCCAGGGGTGTAATTGAAAATCTTTTGGTCAAAGTGGACAGTTTTATATACCCTGCTGATTTTGTGGTTCTAGAATCAAACGATGATGATGGTGACTCTGTTATACTGGGAAGGCCATTCTTGGCCACTGCTAGAGCTATCATAGACGTAGAGGAAGGGGAATTAACTCTCAGGATGCATGACCAGAGTGTCACTCTGAAGGTATTACCTGAGGCTCAATTTAGCAAGGAGAAGAAAGACTATATGAAAAAGGACCAGGAAAGTCACAGCAACATTCCAATGCTAAGAATTGTGCAGATTGATGAAGAAGCCCAAGAGGATATTAGAGTACTGGCCACTAAGAAGAGAGGTTCCCAAGGAAAGCCTACAGCCAGAAAAGAAAGATCAACAAAAGGAAAGATGAAGCGCAGGAACAAAGCAAAAAGGGGCTGGAAGAACAGAAAGATTCCAACAGAGGGGCTTTCCAAAGGTGACAAAGTGCAACTAATATATCAACAGCTGGGGGCAAATCAACAAACCGAGGATTACTACACTGTCAGCAACATACTATCATTAGAGCATGCTGAAATTGAACACCAGAAAACAAAGAAGAGGATCACAGTCAGAGGAGACAAATTGAGGCCCTACAAGCACCAACCACCATAAAAGAAAGCCTCAATGTCAAGCTAATGACAATAAAAGAGTGCTCCATGGGAGGCAACCCATGCTTTAAGATTCATGTCATTTTAAATTCAATAAGTTATGATCAATTGAGCATGAATTCTTTTCTCTTTTCATGAACATGTCCATTGACTGCATGCACTATTTTGAAACATATGCTACGTTTGGTGTGTCTTCAAGCACACTAAACCAATATTACAAATAATTCCATTTTGCATGCTTGGAGTATCCTAACAAAGCATATGGCCGAACACTAAGTTTGGTGTCCACATAGTGTTTGAGGTTATTAGGGAATAGCATCAGTTTGTAACTGTCAGGGGGCACTCCATTAGTTTTGACAGTGTTGCATATCCTCAAGAAAGTGGACAAATGTTGGTGCGGGTCCTCAAGTGGTCCTCCACCAAAAGAGCAGTTTTTCTGAACCAAAGTGATGAGTTGTGGCTTGAGTTCAAAATTGTTAGCATTGACATTTGGAGCCAAGATGCTGCTCCCACAATGTCTAGGATTTGCAAAGGTATAGGAAGCCAAAACTCTCCTCTGGGGTGGGTTGCCATTGTTGTTGTCTTCTCCACCTGGTGGATTGGTTAAATGTTCCTCCATCTCTTGGAATTCTTCGTCTGATTCTCTTCTCCAACAATATTTTTCCCTCTTTCAGCTCTTCTTAACCTCTGATGACAAGTCATCCTAGCCTATTTTAGCTAGTCTTTTTCTTTTGTTTTCATTAGAATTATGCACTTTCTTGAGCTACAAGCAAGCTAATTGAGTAGATTTTCATGTTTCCCTTGATTGAACCAACCATATATGAATTCATGCCATTTCATGAGGTTTTATGCTATATTTGTTGCATATTATGAAAGAATGAATATCTCATGATTTTGAGCATAGCTTTGATGAGTTTGGTTGATTAATGATAGGAGAAGAAAGCTTGGAGAAAGGTTGAAGCAAGAAGGAATGGCTAAGAGTGAAGAGAGGACAATGGAATAAGTGAAATTGAACCAGAAAGCAAGAAGCTGGACCTAAAGTTAGCATCAAACTTTTGCACAAACTTTTGGTTGAAAAGTTATCCCCAACGTTAGCCCCCTAACTTGGAGGCTAACGTTGGAGCTTGAAAATTCTCCCCTGGGCACCAAAAGTTTGCGCCAACGTTAGCCCCCTAACTTGGAGGCTAACGTTGGCACATGAATTCCTCCCTGGCCATCCAACGTTTGCGCCAACGTTAGCCCCCTAACTTGGAAGCTAACGTTGGCACATGAAAATATAAGGGAAAAGAGCAAAAGTTTGCGCCAACGTTAGCCCCCTAACTTGGAGGCTAACGTTGGCACCACAAGCACACTAGACAAGGCCAACGTTAGGGTCAAAGTTAGACCCCTAACGTTGGCACCAACGTTCATACCAGAAAAATGTGTTTGCTGCTATGAAAAGTTGGAGCCCTAACTTTGGCTCAAACTTTTGGTCCAACTTTTGCTAACCTCAAACCCGGTTCAATTGGTTCACTTTGGTTCTTCTTCAAACTTCAAGAGCAATCAACCAAGGCCTCTTTCAACCCAATTCCACCAAGAGCAAAGGCCCAACTCAAGGCTTGAAGATCATTTGAAGAAAGTGTATAAATAGGATAGAATTCAAGTTCTTCGGAGAGCTTTCCTTTTGGAATTTTCATAATAGTTTTCGGAGAGTTTTGGATATTGAGTGATCTTTAATTTCTTTGTCTTGGGGAAGGAGAATTCACTTCTCTTCCTCTTCGTTTTATTGCTTTCAATTTCAATTACACTTGTCTTGGATCTTGGGTTGAAGAATTGAAGAAATTCTGTTTCAATCTCATCCTTGGATCTCTCTGTTTATTTACTGCAATTGAATTTCCATTTCTGTTACTTGCTTCTCATCTACTTTCCTTGCAATTTACAATTCCCTTGCAATTGTTCTTGTTGGATCTAGGAAGGCATTGAGATCTAGACTTGGTTTTCTAGTCTCTGGGCCCTGAGATCTGAAATTCCGATTTACATTCTGTTTTTGCTTTTCATGTTCATTTACTTGTTTTGCTTCAGATCCGATTCAACCCAAATCTTCTTCTACTTCTCTGCTTGATGCAATTTACTTTTCCTTGTTTAAATTCTGCAAATCCAATCCCCAATTTTCTTTACAATTCCAGCCGTTTACATTTCTCGCACTTTAAGATTCCGCAATTTACTTTTCTTGCATTCTAAGTTTCTGCTATTTAATTTCTTGTTCTTTAAGATTCAGCATTTTAATTCCCTGTTCTCTTTACTTCCATGCAATTTAATTTCTGAAATCACAAAACACTCAACCAAATCTTGATTCGCGTGACTAAATCAACCACTAAGCTAAAATTGCTCAATCCTTCAATCCCTGTGGGATCGACCTCACTCCCGTGAGTTTTTATTACTTGATACGACCCGGTACACTTGCCGGTTAGATTTGTGTGTGTTTTGGGAGAAATTTATTTTTCCTACAAAATACTCATCAAGTTTTTGGCGCCGTTGCCGGGGATTGATTAGATTGACAATGATTAAGTGAGGTGGTAATCTAGATCAAGCACTTTTTCTTTAATTTTGATTAACCCACTAACTGTTTGATTTTTTGCTTAAACTAACTAACACTTCAATCTGGCAGTAAATTGAAGTGTCACTAGTTTTGTGCATTTCTCATGTTCTGCTTGTATGTCAGGTACAAGAAGAACCATACCAAATTTTCATGAACAAGACGAAAGAACTCTCCGGAGGTTAAGAAGAGCTGAAAGAGGGAAAAACATTGTTGGAGAAGAGGAATCAGACGAAGAATTCCAAGAGATGGAGGAACATTTAACCAATCCACCAGGTGGAGAAGACAACAAAAATGGCAACCCACCCCAGAGGAGAGTTTTGGCTTCCTACACCTTTGCAAATCCTAGACATTGTGGGAGCAGCATCTTGGCTCCAAATGTCAATGCTAACAATTTTGAACTCAAGCCACAACTCATCACTTTGGTTCAAAACAATTGCTCTTTTGGTGGAGGACCACTTGAGGACCCACACCAACATTTATCCACTTTCTTGAGGATATGCAACACTGTCAAAACTAATGGAGTGCCCCCTGACAGCTACAAGCTGATGCTATTCCCATTTTCTCTCAGGGACAAGGCCACTCAATGGTTGGAATCATTTCCAAGGGACAGCATCAACAACTGGGATGATTTGGTAACTAAGTTCCTTGCAAAATTTTATCCACCTCAGAGGATTATAAGGTTAAAGGCTGAGGTACAAACATTTACACAAATGGAGGCCGAACCCATCTATGAGGCATGGGAGAGGTACAAGGCTCTGATCAGGAAATGTCCCCCTGCCATGTTTAATGAGTGGGAGAAGCTTCAAAACTTCTATGAAGGCTTAACACTGAAATCCCAGGAAGCTTTGGATCATTCAGCTGGAGGTTCCTTGCAACTCATGAAAACTGCAGAAGAGGCTCAAGAACTCATTGATATGGTGTCCAACAATCAATATTTCTTTGCTCATCAAAGAGGCCGCCAACCATCACAAAGGAGAGGAGTAATGGAGCTAGAAGGAGTGGATTCAATCCTAGCTCAAAACAAATGATGCAGCAGCAAATCCAGCAACAATATTAAGCAAATGGCCAAGAGAATTGATAGTCTTCAAGTTGCAGCAGTCAACACTAGCCAATCATCAACCACATGGGGACAGAGTGAAGAAACTCAAGAAGAACAACAACAAGAGCAAGTACAGTATATGCATAACCAAGGACCAAATGAAGTGTATGGTGATACATACAATCCATCCTGGAAGAACCACCCAAACCTCAGATGGGGAGATAACCATGCCCAAAACCAACAACCATGGCAGAGGAACTCAAACCAACACAACCCAAGAAGCAACCAAAATCACAACCAGCAGCAGACTAACCAAAACCCCTACAGAAAACCTCAAAACAACTACCCCAACATCAACCAATACCAATCTAATAACCAACCCACCAACCAAAATGCCTACCATCCACCACCCACATCTCATAACCCACCTCAAATATCACCTGAAGCCCAAAGAATCACTCACTTGGAGGCCATGATAGACAAAATGCTGAAACACCAGGAAATGGTAGCCAAGAATCAGGAAGCTTCCCTGAAGAGCCTAGAGAGACAGATGGGGCAACTCTCCAAGCAAGTATCTGTTGAGAGACCTTCAAACTCACTGCCCAATGACACAATTCCAAATCCCAAGGAGGAATGCAAGGCAATACAATTAAGGAGTGGGAGAACATTGATAAGCAACAATGACACTACAAGGAAGCAAGCAGAGAATATCAAAGAACCAATGGAGGATGAGAATCAAACAAAGGCAGATGAGGCTAAGAAGCAAGTTGTGATGCCAAACAAAGGCACTGAGAAACTCAAAGAGAAGGATAACCAGCCACATAGCTCAAAGGAAGTAGCTCAGGGACAGCAACAAATAGGAAAAAGCATACACCTCCACTGCCATATCCTCAGAGGTTCAACAAAGAGGCTAAAGACCAGCATTTTCACAAATTCCTTGAGATTTTTAAGAAGCTGGAAATCAATATTCCCTTGGCTGAAGCACTTGAGCAAATGCCTCTATATTCCAAGTTTCTGAAGGATCTTATCAACAAGAAAAGAAGCTGGGATGAGAAAGAAACCATAATGATGACTGAGGAATGCAGGGCCTTGATTCAAAAGGGGCTTCCTCCCAAGCTTGAGGACCCAGGAAGTTTCCTGTTGCCTTGCACCATTGGGGAATTGACCATCACTAAAGCAATGTGCGATCTCGGAGCAAGTATTAACTTAATACCATCTTCCTTGGTAAAAAAGCTGCATATAGAGGAGGTCAAACCAGTACAAATGTCTCTGGAGCTGGTAGACAAGTCGATGGTATACCCCAGGGGTGTAATTGAAAATCTTTTGGTCAAAGTGGACAGTTTTATATACCCTGCTGATTTTGTGGTTCTAGAATCAAACGATGATGATGGTGACTCTGTTATACTGGGAAGGCCATTCTTGGCCACTGCTAGAGCTATCATAGACGTAGAGGAAGGGGAATTAACTCTCAGGATGCATGACCAGAGTGTCACTCTGAAGGTATTACCTGAGGCTCAATTTAGCAAGGAGAAGAAAGACTATATGAAAAAGGACCAGGAAAGTCACAGCAACATTCCAATGCTAAGAATTGTGCAGATTGATGAAGAAGCCCAAGAGGATATTAGAGTACTGGCCACTAAGAAGAGAGGTTCCCAAGGAAAGCCTACAGCCAGAAAAGAAAGATCAACAAAAGGAAAGATGAAGCGCAGGAACAAAGCAAAAAGGGGCTGGAAGAACAGAAAGATTCCAACAGAGGGGCTTTCCAAAGGTGACAAAGTGCAACTAATATATCAACAGCTGGGGGCAAATCAACAAACCGAGGATTACTACACTGTCAGCAACATACTATCATTAGAGCATGCTGAAATTGAACACCAGAAAACAAAGAAGAGGATCACAGTCAGAGGAGACAAATTGAGGCCCTACAAGCACCAACCACCATAAAAGAAAGCCTCAATGTCAAGCTAATGACAATAAAAGAGTGCTCCATGGGAGGCAACCCATGCTTTAAGATTCATGTCATTTTAAATTCAATAAGTTATGATCAATTGAGCATGAATTCTTTTCTCTTTTCATGAACATGTCCATTGACTGCATGCACTATTTTGAAACATATGCTACGTTTGGTGTGTCTTCAAGCACACTAAACCAATATTACAAATAATTCCATTTTGCATGCTTGGAGTATCCTAACAAAGCATATGGCCGAACACTAAGTTTGGTGTCCACATAGCTTCATGAAAAGTAGAAACTCATGCATCAATAATCATACAATTGTTGTTCTTTAAAATCTTATGAATGAAAAAAAAAAAAAAGAAAAGAGAAAAAGAAAGTATGATGAAAACAATTCTTATGAACATTTAATATTTGAATCTCACTAATTGGAGGAAGATACTCATTTTCTTTATATATGACCAAACACTAAGTTTGGTGTCCTCCAAAGAGAGTGTCACGGTTCAAATAAGATAAGAATTGATGGTTCACATAGTATTACTAAAAAGAACACTCTTGCTACAGTTGGATAAGACTAATGTATGTTGTTTTGTTGTGATGACTAGGAGGTCAAAGAATCTTCAATGAAAAAGACAAGACAAAGGAAAGTATAACATAAGGACAAAATCCCATCACATGCTTCAAGAAAAATATCTGCCACTCCTTGAGAATGATCACGGCAAAGGCAAGGGAAGGAGCAAACTTTGTCTTCATTCATCCATACATGCATGCCTTTGATCTCCATAAGTCTAATTGCATCCCAACCCTTCATTGCTCATTTAAAAGCATATCACCTTCAAGCCATGCACATGACCGAATCACTCCTCAACATAACAAGCTTTGTGCAACCTTTCTCTTACTTTAAACTCCAACCACTTAAACTTCTCTTCATAATTTCTTGTCATAGCAAGTCCGGTCCTAATTTCTTTCTCCTCCAAACATACATCAAACTCTCCAACATTCTTCACATTCCCTCTCAACCAACCAAGTGATCATGGCTTCCTCCTCAAGAACCAAACGACGAAAAGGAAAAGATCCAATAGTGGAGGAAGAAACACATGAATATGACCAACGGAGGTTCAAGTCTTGGTTTCATCAAATGCAAATTCAATGGATGAACGAGAAAAGAATCTATCCTGAAATTCCATTCATGTTGCCGGATGATGGATGTCAAGAAATGAAGAACAAAATCCGGAAGAGGAGGTGGGAGGAACTTGCATCACCAGCCACCCGAATCAATGCCAATATCATAAGAGAGTTCTATGCAAATGTCCCAAGGCTTGACATGCGTGTGCCCCCAACGTACAAGAGCTATGTACGGGGGGTGGAAGTAGACTTTAGCCCAGATGCAATCAAGAAAGTCTTTAAACTAAAGTCAGTCCGCTTTGATGAACCGGGATACCAACAAAGATTGAATGAAGATCAAGATTATGAGGAGATTGCGAGAGATATTTGTTTTGAGAACTCAGAATGGGAAGGAGATAACAAGAACAGATACAAGTTCCTGAAGAGATGTAACCTCACTCCGGAAGCAAAAGGATGGTATGAGTTGATGAAAAGATCAATTCTGGGCACAGTAAACACCTCGGAAGTTAACAGGGAGAGAGCCGTGATGCTGCATTGTATCATGGTGGGTGGAGAGATAAGAGTTCATGATATCCTTGCAAGAGACATTCAAAAGCTAGCTGAAAAGAATTCGGCCGGATCTTGGTTGTACTATCCAAGTACCATTTGAAGGTTGTGTGCAAAGGCTAAAGTTCCATTGGAAGAGGAGAATCCAATGTGGTTAAGCCAAGGCATGCCCATAACCATTGAACGAATGATGATGCCCCTTGAAGCACATCAAGGCCGAAGACCACATGGAGGAAGGGAAAGAGAAGAGCCAATGGAAGAAGATGAGCCACACATAGAAGAAGAGCCACAAGAGGAGGAGGAACAGCCACACTTTTTCCCACATGGTAATATGGATATGACTCAAATGCAAGAAGCAATAGGAAGATTGTCTCAACAGTACACGAGAATCCAAGAAAGGCAAGAGGAATACCATTCTCTGTACATGAAGAACCAACAAGCACAAGAAGAAAGAGAGCTAAGAATAATGAGCAAACAAAGTGAATTCGAGTCAAAATTCCTTGTGATGCAAGAAGAACATGCCTTTCAATCTCATGAATCTTTTGGGAAGTTGGAACAAATGCAAGCTGAAAGTTTGAAGGCTTTCAAGGAGTTCACAACACTCCAAGATGCAAGGTATGAAGTGCAAGCCGATTACAATGTCAATAGCCAAATCAAACTGAACTATATTGGAGAACATTTGCACAACATGGATCCGGCATTCCCAACCTTTGATGAATTCTTCAAAATGAGAAGTGAGGTAGAAGTGAACAGGGCTATGAGACTCGAAGATAGAGTGGATGAGGCTATGAATAAGGCTGGCTTTTGGCAAGATCAACAGGTACCAAACAAGGATGGTGGGAACACTAGCAGCCAAGTGTATGAAAGGAGAAAGAAAAGGCATGACAAATGAAAGGTGGACTTGCTCCTTGTTCATCACTACAAAGAAAAAAAAAGCATGCATTCTATCTGTTCTAAGTTGTCTTTGCATTTCTAAGTAGTCTTCTTAATTAAAAGCCCTTGCATTATGTTTGTTTCTTTTAAATAAGTAGGCTAGTTTATGTGTGTGCTTGTGTGTTTATTTTCACTTGACAAGAAGCATGTGTTGTCCCCTGCATCTTTAAATTCAATAAAAGAAAAAGTTTGAATGTGAAGTGAAATGGTCTCTGTTAGATAGAAGTAGAATAAAAGTAAGTGGTGGTATGTGTGTGAGTGTATAATAGCTCACTTTTAGTGAATAAAGAGCTAGGATATCTCCTTATAAGTAAAGAATGGCCTACTGTCTATGAATCTCAATTGAATTAAATTCCTTGATTAGAAAGAAAAACATAAAGGAAGAAAAAAAAAGATAGCCAAAAAGTGGCAGAACAAAAGAAAAACAAAAAGAAACAAAGCTGGACACCAATAGCTTGAACCTTAGAATATATGCCTGTGGTGTCTTTGTATTAGGATCTGCTTGGATTATTAAGCTCTTTGGAGTGCATCAACACTTGGTGACTTGGGTTAACTAACCCGGGATCATCAGCTGAAAGTCCACTATCAAGAGCAACCTAACTACAAGGCATTTAGTAACCCAAAGAGGTGCTGGGCATCAATGTTTTAAGAAGGAATGTGAGCCAAGTGTCTATGGTGAATAATGTGTCAAGTATAAAGAAAAGAAAATGAACTTGCTACACATGACACTCAAATAAAGCTTATGAACAAAGTAATAGCCAAGGATAAAGGAATAATGAGAGGTAATAGCAGTATGTCACTTGAAGCTTGAAGGAGACTTTCTAGGCCTAGGAATCAATAAGAAGTGAGTATTGGCATATCCACACAAAACCCCATGAACTATCAATAATACTCTGCTAGCATGAACATCCTCTTCTATTTCATTCTTTCTTCTCAATAAATCTTTTCTTGCTTGGGGACAAGCAAGCTTTAAGTTTGGTGTTGTGATGACAAGTCATCCTAGCCTATTTTAGCTAGTCTTTTTCTTTTGTTTTCATTAGAATTATGCACTTTCTTGAGCTACAAGCAAGCTAATTGAGTAGATTTTCATGTTTCCCTTGATTGAACCAACCATATATGAATTCATGCCATTTCATGAGGTTTTATGCTATATTTGTTGCATATTATGAAAGAATGAATATCTCATGATTTTGAGCATAGCTTTGATGAGTTTGGTTGATTAATGATAGGAGAAGAAAGCTTGGAGAAAGGTTGAAGTAAGAAGGAATGGCTAGGAGTGAAGAGAGGACAATGGAATAAGTGAAATTGAACCAGAAAGCAAGAAGCTGGACCTAAAGTTAGCATCAAACTTTTGCACAAACTTTTGGTTGAAAAGTTAGCCCCAACGTTAGCCCCCTAACTTGGAGGCTAACGTTAGAGCTTGAAAATTCTCCCCTGGGCACCAAAAGTTTGCGCCAACGTTAGCCCCCTAACTTGGGGCTAACGTTGGCACATGAATTCCTCCCTGGCCATCCAACGTTTGCGCCAACGTTAGCCCCTAACTTGGAAGCTAACGTTGGCACATGAAAATATAAGGGAAAAGAGCAAAAGTTTGCGCCAACGTTAGCCCCCTAACTTGGAGGCTAACGTTGGCACCACAAGCACACTAGACAAGGCCAACGTTAGGGTCAAAGTTAGACCCCTAACGTTGGCACCAACGTTCATACCAGAAAAATGTGTTTGCTGCTATGAAAAGTTGGAGCCAAAGTTAGACTCCTAACTTTGGCTCAAACTTTTGGTCCAACTTTTGCTAACCTCAAACCCGGTTCAATTGGTTCACTTTGGTTCTTCTTCAAACTTCAAGAGCAATCAACCAAGGCCTCTTTCAACCCAATTCCACCAAGAGCAAAGGCCCAACTCAAGGCTTGAAGATCATTTGAAGAAAGTGTATAAATAGGATAGAATTCAAGTTCTTCGGAGAGCTTTCCTTTTGGAATTTTCATAATAGTTTTCGGAGAGTTTTGGATATTGAGTGATCTTTAATTTCTTTGTCTTGGGGAAGGAGAATTCACTTCTCTTCCTCTTCGTTTTATTGTTTTCAATTTCAATTACACTTGTCTTGGATCTTGGGTTGAAGAACTGAAGAAATTCTGTTTCAATCTCATCCTTGGATCTCTCTGTTTATTTACTGCAATTGAATTTCCATTTCTGTTACTTGCTTCTCATCTACTTTCCTTGCAATTTACAATTCCCTTGCAATTGTTCTTGTTGGATCTAGGAAGGCATTGAGATCTAGACTTGGTTTTCTAGTCTCTGGGCCCTGAGATCTGAAATTCCGATTTACATTCTGTTTTTGCTTTTCATGTTCATTTACTTGTTTTGCTTCAGATCCGATTCAACCCAAATCTTCTTCTACTTCTCTGCTTGATGCAATTTACTTTTCCTTGTTTAAATTCTGCAAATCCAATCCCCAATTTTCTTTACAATTCCAGCCGTTTACATTTCTCGCACTTTAAGATTCCGCAATTTACTTTTCTTGCATTCTAAGTTTGTGCTATTTAATTTCTTGTTCTTTAAGATTCAGCATTTTAATTCCCTGTTCTCTTTACTTCCATGCAATTTAATTTCTGCAAATCACAAAACACTCAACCAAATCTTGATTCGCTTGACTAAATCAACCACTAAGCTAAAATTGCTCAATCCTTCAATCCCTGTGGGATCGACCTCACTCCCATGAGTTTTTATTACTTGATACGACCCGGTACACTTGCCGGTTAGATTTGTGTGTGTTTTGGGAGAAATTTATTTTTCCTACAAAATACTCATCAACCTCCTGAGAGTTCTTTCGTCTTGTTCATGAAAATTGGGTATTGTTCTTCTTGTACCTGACATACAAGCAGGGCATGAGAAATGCACAAAACCAGTGGCACTTCAATTTACTGCCAGATTGAAGTGTTAGTTAGTTTAAGCAAAAAATCAAACAGTTAGTGGGTTAATCAAAATTAAAGAAAAAGTGCTTGATCTAGATCACCACCTCACTTTATCATTGTCAATCTAATCAATCCCCGGCAACGGTGCCAAAAACTTGATGAGATATTTTGAGGAAAAATAAATTTCTCCCAAAACACACAAATCTAACCGGCAAGTGTACCGGGTCGTATCAAGTAATAAAAACTCATGGGAGTGAGGTCGATCCCACAGGGATTGAAGGATTGAGCAATTTTAGTTTAGTGGTTAATTTAGTCAAGCGAATCAAGGTTTGGTTGAGTGTTTTGTGATTTGCAGAAATTAAATTGCATGGAATTAAAGAGAATCATGAAATAAATTGCTGAATCTTAAAGAGCAAGAAATTAAATAACAGAAACTTAAATTGCAAGAAATGTAAATTGCGGAATCTTAAAGTGCAAGAAATGTAAACAGCTGGAATTGTAAAGGGAATTGGGGAATGGATTTGCAGAATTTAAACAAGGAAAAGTTGAATTGCATTAAACAGAAGAGGAAAAGGGAATTGGGATTGAAACGGATCTTGAAGCAGTAAAGTAAATGAACATTAAAAGCAAGAAACAGAGATTGTAAAATTGAGATCTCAGGGCCCAGAGACTAGAAAACCAAGTCTAGATCTCAATGCCTTCCTAGATCCAACAAGAACACTTGCAAGGGAATTGTAAATTGCAAAGAAATTAGATGAGAAGCAAGTAACAGAAACGGAAATTCAATTAAGCAGTAAATAAACAGAGAGATCCAAGGATGTGATTGAAACAGAATTTCTTCAATTCTCCAACCCAAGATCCAAGACAATTGCGATTGAAATAGAAAGCAATAAAATGAAGAGGAGGAGAAGTGAATTCTCCTTCCCCAAGACAAAGAAATTAAAGTTCACTCAATATCAAAAGCTCTCCGAAAACTATTATGAAAATTCCAAAAAGAGAGCTCCCTGAAGAACTTGAATTCTATCCTATTTATACACTTTCTTCAAATGATCTTCAAGCCTTGAGTTGGGCCTTTGCTCTTGGTGGAATTGGGTTGAAAGAGGCCTTGGTTGATTGCTCTTGAAGTTTGGAGAAGAACCAAAGTGAACCAATTGAACCGGTTTTGAGGTTAGCAAAAGTTGGACCAAAAGTTTGAGCCAAAGTTAGGGGTCTAACTTTGGCTCCAACTTTTCATAGCAGCCAGCACAATTTGCTGGTATGAACGTTGGTGCCAACGTTAGGGGTCTAACTTTGACCCTAACGTTGGCAATGCCTTGTGTGCTAGTGGCGCCAACGTTAGCCACCAAGTTAGGGGGCTAACGTTGGCGCAAAATTTTGCTCCTTCCCCATTGTAATTCATGTGCCAACGTTAGCCTCCAAGTTAGGGGGCTAACGTTGGTGCAAACGTTGGATGGCCAGGGAGGAATTCATGTGCCAACGTTAGCCTCAAAGTTAGGGGGCTAACGTTGGCGCAAACTTTTGGTGCCCAGGGGAGAAATCCATGTGCCAACGTTAGCCTCAAAGTTAGGGGGCTAACGTTGGCGCAAACTTTTGAAGCCCAGGGGAGAATTTTCAAGTTCCAACGTTAGCCTCCAAGTTAGGGGGCTAATGTTGGGGCTAACTTTTCAACCAAAAGTTTGTGCAAAAGTTTGATGCTAACTTTAGGTCCAGCTTCTTGCTTCCTGGTTCAATTTCACTTATTTCATTGTCCTCTCTTCACTCCTATCCATTCCTTCTTGCTTCAACCTTTCTCCAAGCCTTCTTCACCTATCATTAATCAACCAAACTCATCAAAGATATGCTCAAAATCATGAGATATTCAATCTTTCATAATATGCAACAAATATAGCATAAAACCTCATGAAATGGCATGAATTCATATATGGTTGGTTCAATCAAGGGAAACATGAAAATCTACTCAATTAGCTTGCTTGTAGCTCAAGAAAGTGCATAATTCTAATGAAAACAAGAGAAAAAGACTAGCTAAAATAGGCTAGGATGACTTGTCATCATCCAACAAACAAAAAATTTAAAAATTTTAAATTTTAAAATTAATTTATTCTATATTTGTGAAAAAATAGCTTTATCCGGTGAAAAAAAATATACTTGAAATAAAATTTTTGATTTCAAAATACAAATTTTTTTATTTTTTTGAATTTTTAAATTTAAAAATTAAATTTTTTATTTAAAGTAAAAAAATAAATTAAAGTCCAGCAATCTTTCAAAGACAAAAAAAAGATGAAAACTTTTTATATTTAAAATTTTGAAACCTAAAAAATAATTTTTTTGCCTAAAAATATAAAAATAAAGATTTTGAAAAATATCCAATAAAAAAATTTTAAAAAATTTAAATTTTAAAATTATTTTATTCTATATTTTTGAAAAAATAGCTTTATCCGGTGAAAAAAAAATATACTTGAAATAAAATTTTTGATTTCAAAATACAAAATTTTTCATTTTTTCGAAATTTTAAAAATAAAAATTAAATTTTTTATTTAAAGTAGAAAAATAAAATAAAGTCCAGCAATATTTCGAAGACAAAAAAAAGATGAAAACTTTTTATTTTTAAATTTTGAAACAAAAAATATAGTTTTTTTGCCTAAAAGTATAAAAATTAAGAATTTCAAAAATATCCAACAAACAAAAAATTTAAAAAGTTTAAATTTTTAAAATTAATTTATTCTATATTTGTGAAAAAATAGCTTTTTCCGGGGAAAAAAATATTCTTAAAAAAATTTTTTATTTCAAAATACCAAATTTTTTGTTTTATTTTTGAATTTTTTAAATTTAAAAATTAAATTTTTTATTTAAAGTAAAAAAATAAATTAAAGTCCAGCAATCTTTCAAAGACAAAAGAAAGATGAAAACTTTTTATTTTTAAATTTTGAAACAAAAAAATAATTTTTTTGCCTAAAAGTAAAAAAATAAAGAATTTCGAAAATATCCAAAAAACAAAAAATTTTAAAATTTTAAAATTAATTTATTCTATATTTGTGAAAAAATAGCTTTATCCGATGGAAAAAAATATATTTGAAATAAAATTTTTGATTTCAAAATACAAAATTTTTCATTTTTTTTAAATTTTAAAAATAAAAATTAAATTTTTTATTTAAAGTAGAAAAATAAAATAAAGTCCAGCAATATTTCGAAGACAAAAAAAAGATGAAAAATTTTTATTTTTAAATTTTGAAACAAAAAATATAGTTTTTTTGCCAAAAAGTATAAAAATAAAGAATTTCAAAAATATCCAACAAACAAAAAATTTAAAAAATTTAAACTTTTAAAATTAATTTATTCTATATTTGTGAAAAAATAGCTTTATCTGGTGAAAAAAAATATACTTTAAATAAAATTTTTATTTCAAAATACAAAATTTTTCATTTTTTTGAAATTTTAAAAATAAAAATTAAATTTTTTATTTAAAGTAGAAAAATAAAATAAAGTCCAGCAATATTTCAAAGACAAAAAAAAGATGAAAAATTTTTATTTTTAAATTTTGAAAAAAAAATATAGTTTTTTTGCGTAAAAGTATAAAAATAAAGAATTTCAAAAATATCCAACAAACAAAAAATTTAAAAAGTTTAAATTCTTAAAATTAATTTATTCTATATTTGTGAAAAAATAACTTTTTCCGGGGAAAAAATATTCTTAAAAAATTTTTTTATTTCAAAATACGAATTTTTTGTTTTATTTTTGAATTTTTAAATTTAAAAATTAAATTTTTTCTTTAAAGTTAAAAAATAAATTAAAGTCCAACAATCTTTCAAAGACAAAAAAAAAGATGAAAACTTTTTATTTTTAAATTTTGAAACCAAAAAAATAATTTTTTTGCCTAAAAGTATAAAAATAAAGATTTTCAAAAATATCCAATAAACAAAAAATTTAAAAAATTTAAATTTTTAAAATTAATTTATTCTATATTTGTGAAAAAATTCAAAAATTTGTAAAAAAATTCAAAAATTCAAAAAAAAATTGTATTTTGAAATCAAAAATTTTATTTCAAGTATATTTTTTTCACTGGATAAAGTTATTTTTTCACAAATATAGAATAAATTAATTTTAAAATTTAAACTTTTTAAATTTTTTGTTTGTTGGATGTTTTTGAAATTCTTTATTTTTATACTTTTAGGCAAAAAAACTATATTTTTTTGTTTCAAAATTTAAAAATAAAAAGTTTTCATCTTTTTTTTGTCTTCAAAATATTGCTGGACTTTATTTTATTTTTTTACTTTAAATAAAAAATTTAATTTTTAAATTTAAAAATTCAAAAATAAAACAAAAAATTTGGTATTTTGAAATAAAAAATTTTTTAAGATTATTTTTTTCTCCGGAAAAATCTATTTTTTCACAAATATAGAATAAATTAATTTTAAAAATTTAAACTTTTTAAATTTTTTGTTTGTTGGATGATGAGTATTTTGGTGAAAAATTAATTTCTCCCAAAACACACAAATCTAACCGGCAAGTGTACCGGGTCGTATCAAGTAATAAAAACTCACGGGAGTGAGGTCGATCCCACAGGGATTGAAGGATTGAGCAATTTTAGTTTAGTGGTTGATTTAGTCAAGCGAATCAAGATTTGGTTGATGGTTTTGTGACTTGCAGAATGTAAATTGCATGAAAGTAAAGAGAACAAGAAATAAATTGCTGAAACGTAAAGAACAAGAAATTAAATGGCAGAAACTTAGAGTGCAAGAAATGTAAATTGCGGAATCTTAAAGTGCAAGGAATGTAAATTGCTTGATATGTAAAGGGGATTGGGACGTGGATTTGCAGTAATTAAACAAGGAAAAGTTAAATTGTATCAAACAGAAGAGTAAAAGGGGATTGGGATTGGATCGGATCTTATAGCAGAAAAGTAAATGAACATGGAAAGTAAGAAACAGAATGTAAATTGGAGATTTGGATCTCAGGACCCAGAGACTAGAAAACTAAGTCTAGATCTCAATGCCTTCCTAGATCCAATAAGAACAATTGCAAGGGAATTGTAAATTTCAAAGAGAATAGATGAAGAGCAATTAACCGGAAATGAAATTCAATTAACAGTAAAGAAACAGAGAGATCCAAGATTGAGATTGAAACAGAATTTCTTCAATTCTCCAATCCAAGATCCAAGACAATTGCAATTGAAATAGAAAGCAATAAAATGAAGAGGAGGAGAAGTGAATTCTCCTTCCCCAAGACAAAGAAATTAAAGTTCACTCAATATCAAAAGCTCTCCGAAAACTATTATGAAAATTTCAAAAAGAAAGCTCCCCGAAGAACTTGAATTCTATCCTATTTATACACTTTCTTCAAATGATCTTCAAGCCTTGAGTTGGGCTTTGCTCTTGGTGGAATTGGGTTGAAAGAGGCCTTGGTTGATTGCTCTTGAAGTTTGGAGAAGAACCAAAGTGAACCAATTGAACCGGTTTTGAGGTTAGCAAAAGTTGGACCAAAAGTTTGAGCCAAAGTTAGGGGTCTAACTTTGGCTCCAACTTTTCATATCAGCTAGCACAATTTGCTGATATCAACGTTGGTGCCAACGTTAGGGGTCTAACTTTGACCCTAACGTTGGCCTTGCCTAGTGTGCTTGTGGCGCCAAAGTTAGCCTCCAAGTTAGGGGTCTAACGTTGGCGCAAACTTTTGCTCCTCTCCCTTGTAATTCATGTGCCAACGTTAGCCTCCAAGTTAGGGGTCTAACGTTGGCGCAAACTTTTGGTGCCCAGGGGAGAAATTCATGTGCCAACGTTAGCCTCAAAGTTAGGGGGCTAACGTTGGCGCAAACTTTTGGTGCCCAGGGGAGAAATTCATGTGCCAACGTTAGCCTCAAAGTTAGGGGGCTAACGTTGGCGCAAACTTTTGGTGCCCAGGGGAGAACTTCATGTGCCAACGTTAGCCTCAAAGTTAGGGGGCTAACGTTGGCGCAAACTTTTGAAGCCCAGGGGAGAATTTTCAAGTTCCAACGTTAGCCTCCAAGTTAGGGGGCTAACGTTGGGGCTAACTTTTCAACCAAAAGTTTGTGCAAAAGTTTGATGCTAACTTTAGGTCCAACTTTTTGCTTCCTGGTTCAATTTCACTTATTCCATTGTCCTCTCTTCACTCCTAGCCATTCCTTCTTGCTTCAACCTTTCTCCAAGCTTTCTTCACCTATCATTAATCAACCAAACACATCAAAGCTATGCTCAAAATCATGAGATATTCATTCTTTCATAATATGCAACAATACAGCATAAACCTCATGAAATGGCATGAATTCATATATGGTTGATTCAATCAAGGGAAACATGAAAATCTACTCAATTAGCTTGCTTGTAGCACAAGAAAGTGCATAATTCTAATGAAACAAAAGAAAAAGACTAGCTAAAATAGGCTAGGATGACTTGTCATCATTGGATATTTTTGAAATTCTTAATTTTTATACTTTTAGGCAAAAAACTATATTTTTTGTTTCAAAATTTAAAAATAAAATGTTTCATCTTTTTTTTTGTCTTCGAAATATTGCTGGACTTTATTTTATTTTTCTACTTTAAATAAAAAATTTAATTTTTATTTTTAAAATTTCGAAAAATGAAAAATTTCGTATTTTGAAATCAAAAATTTTTTTTCAAGTATATTTTTTTTTCACTGGATAAAGCTATTTTTTCACAAATATAGAATAAATTAATTTTAAAATTTAAACTTTTTAAATTTTTTGTTTGTTGGATGTTTTTGAAATTCTTTATTTTTATACTTTTAGGCAAAAAAACTATATTTTTTTGTTTCAAAATTTAAAAATAAAAAGTTTTCATCTTTTTTTTGTCTTCAAAATATTGCTGGACTTTATTTTATTTTTCTACTTTAAATAAAAAATTTAATTTTTATTTTAAAATTTCAAAAAAATGAAAAATTTTGTATTTTGAAATAAAAATTTTATTCTAGTATATTTTTTTCACTGGATAAAGCTATTTTTTCACAAATATAGAATAAATTAATTTTAAAAATTTAAATTTTTAAATTTTTTGTTTGTTGGATGTTTTTGAAATTCTTTATTTTTATACTTTTAGGCAAAAAAAATTTTTTGGTTTCAAAATTTAAAAATAAAAAGTTTTCATCTTTTTTTTGTCTTTGAAAGATTGCTGGACTTTAATTTATTTTTTTACTTTAAATAAAAAATTTAATTTTTAAATTTAAAAATTCAAAATAAAACAAAAAATTTGGTATTTTGAAATAAAAAAATTTTTTAAGATTATTTTTTTCCCCGGAAAAAGCTATTTTTTCACAAATATAGAATAAATTAATTTTAAAATTTAAACTTTTTAAATTTTTTGTTTGTTGGATATTTTTGAAATTCTTAATTTTTATACTTTTAGGCAAAAAAATTATATTTTTTGTTTCAAAATTTAAAAATAAAAAGTTTTCATCTTTTTTTGTCTTCGAAATATTGCTGGACTTTATTTTATTTTTCTACTTTAAATAAAAAATTTAATTTTTATTTTAAAATTTTGAAAAAATGAAAAATTTCGTATTTTGAAATCAAAAATTTTTTTCAAGTATATTTTTTTTTCACCGGATAAAGCTATTTTTTCACAAATATAGAATAAAATAATTTTAAAAATTTAAATTTTAAAAAATTTTTTTATTGGATATTTTTCAAAATCTTTATTTTTATATTTTTAGGCAAAAAATTATTTTTTAGGTTTCAAATTTTAAAAATAAAAAGTTTTCATCTTTTTTTGTCTTTGAAAGATTGCTGGACTTTAATTTATTTTTTTACTTTAAATAAAAAATTTAATTTTTAAATTTAAAAAGTCAAAAATAAAACAAAAAATTTGGTATTTTGAAATAAAAATATTTTTTAAGAATATTTTTTTCCACGGAAAAAGCTATTTTTTCACAAATATAAATAAATTAATTTTAAGAATTTAAACTTTTTAAATTTTTTGTTTGTTGGATATTTTTGAAATTCTTAATTTTTATACTTTTAGGCAAAAAAACTATATTTTTTGTTTCAAAATTTAAAAATAAAAAGTTTTCATCTTTTTTTTGTCTTCAAAATATTGCTGGACTTTATTTTATTTTTCTACTTTAAATAAAAAATTTAATTTTTAAATTTAAAAATTCAAAAAAATGAAAAATTTTGTATTTTGAAATCAAAAATTTTATTTCAAGTATATTTTTTTCCCCGGAAAAAGCTATTTTTTCACAAATATAGAATAAATTAATTTTAAAAGTTTAAATTTTTTAAATTTTTTGTTTTTTGGATATTTTTGAAATTCTTTATTTTTATACTTTTAGGCAAAAAAATTATTTTTTCGGTTTCAAAATTTAAAAATAAAAATTTTCATCTTTTTTTGTCTTTGAAATATTGTTGGAATTTATTTTATTTTTCTACTTTAAATAAAAAATTTAATTTTTAAATTTAAAATTTCAAAAAAATAAAAAAATTTGTATTTTGAAATCAAAAATTTTATTTCAAGTATATTTTTCTTCACTGGGAAAAGCTATTTTTTCACAAATATAGAATAAATTAATTTTAAAATTTAAACTTTTTAAATTTTTTGTTTGTTGGATGTTTTTGAAATTCTTTATTTTTATACTTTTAGGCAAAAAAACTATATTTTTTTGTTTCAAAATTTAAAAATAAAAAGTTTCATCTTTTTTTTGTCTTCGAAATAGTGCTGGACTTTATTTTATTTTTCTACTTTAAATAAAAAATTTAATTTTTATTTTTAAAATTTCGAAAAAATGAAAAATTTCTTATTTTGAAATCAAAAATTTTATTTCAAGTATATTTTTTTTTCACCGGATAAAGCTATTTTTTCACAAATATAGAATAAAATAATTTTAAAAATTTAAATTTTTTAAATTTTTTTTATTGGATATTTTTCAAAATCTTTATTTTTATATTTTAGGCAAAAAAATTATTTTTTAGGTTTCAAAATTTAAAAATAAAAAGTTTTCATCTTTTTTTGTCTTCGAAAGATTGCTGGACTTTAATTTATTTTTTTACTTTAAATAAAGAATTTAATTTTTAAATTTAAAAATTCAAAAACAAATAAAAAATTTGTATTTTGAAATCAAAAATTTTATTTCAAGTATATTTTTTTCACTGGATAAAGCTATTTTTTCACAAATATAGAATAAATTAATTTTAAAATTTAAACTTTTTAAATTTTTTGTTTGTTGGATGTTTTTGAAATTCTTTATTTTTATACTTTTAGGCAAAAAAACTATGTTTTTTGTTTCTAAATTTAAAAATAAAAAGTTTTCATCTTTTTTTATCTTCAAATATTGCTGGACTTTATTTTATTTTTCTACTTTAAATAAAAAATTTATTTTTATTTTAAAATTTCAAAAAAATGAAAAATTTTGTATTTTGAAATCAAAAATTTTATTTCTAGTATATTTTTTTCACTGGATAAAGCTATTTTTTCACAAATATAGAATAAATTAATTTTAAAATTTAAACTTTTTAAATTTTTTGTTTGTTGGATGTTTTTGAAATTCTTTATTTTTATACTTTTAGGCAAAAAAACTATATTTTTTGTTTCAAAATTTAAAAATAAAAAGTTTTCATCTTTTTTTTGTCTTCAAAATATTGCTAGACTTTATTTTATTTTTCTACTTTAAATAAAAAATTTAATTTTTATTTTAAAATTTCAAAAAAATGAAAAATTTTGTATTTTGAAATAAAAATTTTATTTCTAGTATATTTTTTTTCACTGGATAAAGCTATTTTTTCACAAATATAGAATAAATTAATTTTAAAAATTTAAATTTTTTAAATTTTTTGTTTGTTGGATGTTTTTGAAATTCTTTATTTTTATACTTTTAGGCAAAAAAATTATTTTTTTGGTTTCAAAATTTAAAAATAAAAAGTTTTCATCTTTTTTTTGTCTTTGAAAGATTGCTGGACTTTAATTTATTTTTTACTTTAAATAAAAAATTTAATTTTTAAATTTAAAAATTCAAAAATAAACAAAAAATTTGGTATTTTGAAATAAAAAATTTTTTTAAGATTATTTTTTTCCCCGGAAAAAGCTATTTTTTCACAAATATAGAATAAATTAATTTTAAAAATTTAAACTTTTTAAATTTTTTGTTTGTTGGATATTTTTGAAATTCTTAATTTTTATACTTTTAGGCAAAAAATTATATTTTGTTTCAAAATTTAAAAATAAAAAGTTTTCATCTTTTTTTTGTCTTCGAAATATTGCTAGACTTTATTTTATTTTTCTACTTTAAATAAAAAATTTAATTTTTATTTTTAAAATTTTGAAAAAATGAAAAATTTCGTATTTTGAAATCAAAAATTTTTTTTCAAGTATATTTTTTTTC
>NC_092053.1:71837140-71869585 GCF_003086295.3 Arachis hypogaea
ACCGGATAAAGCTATTTTTTCACAAATATAGAATAAATAATTTTAAAAGTTTAAATTTTTTAAATTTTTTGTTTTTTGGATATTTTTGAAATTCTTTATTTTTATACTTTTAGGCAAAAAAATTATTTTTTCGGTTTCAAAATTTAAAAATAAAAATTTTTCATCTTTTTTTTGTCTTTGAAATATTGTTGGAATTTATTTTATTTTTCTACTTTAAATAAAAAATTTAATTTTTAAATTTAAAATTTCAAAAAAATAAAAAAATTTGTATTTTGAAATCAAAAATTTTATTTCAAGTATATTTTTCTTCACTGGAAAAAGCTATTTTTTCACAAATATAGAATAAATTAATTTTAAAATTTAAACTTTTTAAATTTTTTGTTTGTTGGATGTTTTTGAAATTCTTTATTTTTATACTTTTAGGCAAAAAAACTATATTTTTTTGTTTCAAAATTTAAAAATAAAAAGTTTCATCTTTTTTTTGTCTTCGAAATAGTGCTGGACTTTATTTTATTTTTCTACTTTAAATAAAAAATTTAATTTTTATTTTAAAATTTCGAAAAAATGAAAAATTTCTTATTTTGAAATCAAAAATTTTATTTCAAGTATATTTTTTTTTTCACCGGATAAAGCTATTTTTTCACAAATATAGAATAAAATAATTTTAAAAATTTAAATTTTTTAAATTTTTTTTATTGGATATTTTTCAAAATCTTTATTTTTATATTTTAGGCAAAAAAATTATTTTTTGGTTTCAAAATTTTAAAAATAAAAAGTTTTCATCTTTTTTTTGTCTTCGAAAGATTGCTGGACTTTAATTTATTTTTTTACTTTAAATAAAGAATTTAATTTTTAAATTTAAAAATTCAAAAACAAATAAAAAATTTGTATTTTGAAATCAAAAATTTTATTTCAAGTATATTTTTTTCACTGGATAAAGCTATTTTTTCACAAATATAGAATAAATTAATTTTAAAATTTAAACTTTTTAAATTTTTTGTTTGTTGGATGTTTTTGAAATTCTTTATTTTTATACTTTTAGGCAAAAAAACTATGTTTTTTGTTTCTAAATTTAAAAATAAAAAGTTTTCATCTTTTTTTTATCTTCAAATATTGCTGGACTTTATTTTATTTTTCTACTTTAAATAAAAAATTTATTTTTTATTTTAAAATTTCAAAAAAATGAAAAATTTTGTATTTTGAAATCAAAAATTTTATTTCTAGTATATTTTTTTCACTGGATAAAGCTATTTTTTCACAAATATAGAATAAATTAATTTTAAAATTTAAACTTTTTAAATTTTTTGTTTGTTGGATGTTTTTGAAATTCTTTATTTTTATACTTTTAGGCAAAAAAACTATATTTTTTTGTTTCAAAATTTAAAAATAAAAAGTTTTCATCTTTTTTTTGTCTTCAAAATATTGCTAGACTTTATTTTATTTTTCTACTTTAAATAAAAAATTTAATTTTTATTTTTAAAATTTCAAAAAAATGAAAAATTTTGTATTTTGAAATAAAAAATTTTATTTCTAGTATATTTTTTTTCACTGGATAAAGCTATTTTTTCACAAATATAGAATAAATTAATTTTAAAAATTTAAATTTTTAAATTTTTTGTTTGTTGGATGTTTTTGAAATTCTTTATTTTTATACTTTTAGGCAAAAAAATTATTTTTTTGGTTTCAAAATTTAAAAATAAAAAGTTTTCATCTTTTTTTGTCTTTGAAAGATTGCTGGACTTTAATTTATTTTTTTACTTTAAATAAAAAATTTAATTTTAAAATTTAAAAATTCAAAATAAAACAAAAAATTTGGTATTTTGAAATAAAAAATTTTTTTAAGATTATTTTTTTCCCCGGAAAAAGCTATTTTTTCACAAATATAGAATAAATTAATTTTAAAAATTTAAACTTTTTAAATTTTTTGTTTGTTGGATATTTTTGAAATTCTTAATTTTTATACTTTTAGGCAAAAAATTATATTTTTTGTTTCAAAATTTAAAAATAAAAAGTTTTCATCTTTTTTTTGTCTTCGAAATATTGCTAAACTTTATTTTATTTTTCTACTTTAAATAAAAAATTTAATTTTTATTTTTAAAATTTGAAAAAATGAAAAATTTCGTATTTTGAAATCAAAAATTTTTTTTCAAGTATATTTTTTTTCACCGGATAAAGCTATTTTTTCACAAATATAGAATAAAATAATTTTAAAAATTTAAATTTTAAAATTTTTTTTATTGGATATTTTTCAAAATCTTTATTTTTATATTTTTAGGCAAAAAAATTATTTTTTAGGTTTCAAAATTTTAAAAATAAAACGTTTTCATCTTTTTTTTGTCTTTGAAAGATTGCTGGACTTTAATTTATTTTTTAACTTTAAATAAAAAATTTAATTTTTAAATTTAAAAAGTCAAAAATAAACAAAAAATTTGGTATTTTGAAATAAAAATATTTTTTAAGAATATTATTTTCCACGGAAAAAGCTATTTTTTCACAAATATAGAATAAATTAATTTTAAGAATTTAAACTTTTTAAATTTTTTGTTTGTTGGATATTTTTGAAATTCTTAATTTTTGTACTTTTAGGCAAAAAAACTATATTTTTTGTTTCAAAATTTAAAAATAGAAAGTTTTCATCTTTTTTTTGTCTTCAAAATATTGCTGGACTTTATTTTATTTTTCGACTTTAAATAAAAAATTTAATTTTTAAATTTATAAATTCAAAAAAATGAAAAATTTTGTATTTTGAAATCAAAAATTTTATTTCAAGTATATTTTTTTTCATCGGATAAAGCTATTTTTCACAAATATAGAATAAATTAATTTTAAAAATTTAAATTTTTTAAATTTTTTGTTTTTGGATATTTTTGAAATTCTTTATTTTTATACTTTTAGGCAAAAAAATTATTTTTTCGGTTTCAAAATTTAAAAAAAAAATTCAACTTTTTTTGTCTTCAAAAGATTGCTTGACTTTAATTTATTATTTTACTTTAAATAAAAAATTTAATTTTTAAATTTAAAAATTCAAAAATAAAACAAAAATTTTCGTATTTTGAAATAAAAAATTTTTTAAGAATATTTTTTCCCCGGAAAAAGCTATTTTTTCACAAATATAGAATAAATTAATTTTAAAAGTTTAAATTTTTAAATTTTTTGTTTTTGGATATTTTTGAAATTCTTTATTTTTATACTTTTAGGCAAAGAAATTATTTTTTCGGTTTCAAAATTTAAAAATAAAAATTTTCATATTTTTTTGTCTTTGAAATATTGTTGGAATTTATTTTATTTTTCTACTTTAAATAAAAAATTTAATTTTTAAATTTAAAATTTCAAAAAATTAAAAAAATTTGTATTTTGAAATCAAAAATTTTATTTCAAGTATATTTTTCTTCACTGGATAAAGCTATTTTTTCACAAATATAGAATAAATTAATTTTAAAATTTAAACTTTTTAAATTTTTTGTTTGTTGGATGTTTTTGAAATTCTTTATTTTTATACTTTTAGGCAAAAAAACTATATTTTTTTGTTTCAAAATTTAAAAATAAAAAGTTTCATCTTTTTTTTGTCTTCGAAATAGTGCTGGACTTTATTTTATTTTTCTACTTTAAATAAAAAAATTAATTTTTATTTTTAAAATTTCGAAAAAATGAAAATTTCTTATTTTGAAATCAAAAATTTTATTTCAAGTATATTTTTTTTTCACCGGATAAAGCTATTTTTTCACAAATATAGAATAAAATAATTTTAAAAATTTAAATTTTTTAAATTTTTTTTATTGGATATTTTTCAAAATCTTTACTTTTATATTTTTAGGCAAAAAAATTATTTTTTAGGTTTCAAAATTTTAAAAATAAAAAGTTTTCATCTTTTTTTTGTCTTCGAAAGATTGCTGGACTTTAATTTATTTTTTACATTAAATAAAAAATTTAATTTTTAAATTTAAAAATTCAAAAAAAATAAAAAATTTGTATTTTGAAATCAAAAATTTTATTTCAAGTATATTTTTTTCACTGGATAAATTTATTTTTTCACAAATATAGAATAAATTAATTTTAAAATTTAAACTTTTTAAATTTTTTGTTTGTTGGATGTTTTTGAAATTCTTTATTTTTATACTTTTAGGCAAAAAAACTATATTTTTTTGTTTCAAAATTTAAAAATAAAAAGTTTTCATCTTTTTTTTGTCTTCAAAATATTGCTGGACTTTATTTTATTTTTCTACTTTAAATAAAAAATTTAAGTTTTATTTTTAAAATTTTGAAAAAATGAAAAATTTCGTATTTTGAAATCAAAAATTTTTTTTCAAGTATATTTTTTTTTCACCGGATAAAGCTATTTTTTCACAAATATAGAATAAAATAATTTTAAAAATTTAAATTTTAAAATTTTTTTTATTGGATATTTTTCAAAATCTTTATTTTTATATTTTTAGGCAAAAAAATTATTTTTTAGGTTTCAAAATTTTAAAAATAAAACGTTTTCATCTTTTTTTGTCTTTGAAAGATTGCTGGACTTTAATTTATTTTTTTACTTTAAATAAAAAATTTAATTTTTAAATTTAAAAAGTCAAAAATAAAACAAAAAATTTGGTATTTTGAAATAAAAAATTTTTTTAAGAATATTGTTTTCCACGGAAAAAGCTATTTTTTCACAAATATAGAATAAATTAATTTTAAGAATTTAAACTTTTTAAATTTTTTGTTTGTTGGATATTTTTGAAATTCTTAATTTTTGTACTTTTAGGCAAAAAAACTATATTTTTTGTTTCAAAATTTAAAAATAGAAAGTTTTCATCTTTTTTTTGTCTTCAAAATATTGCTGGACTTTATTTTATTTTTCGACTTTAAATAAAAAATTTTATTTCAAGTATATTTTTTTTCATCGGATAAAGCTATTTTTCACAAATATAGAATAAATTAATTTTAAAAATTTAAATTTTTTAAATTTTTTGTTTTTGGATATTTTTAAATTCTTTATTTTTATACTTTTAGGCAAAAAAATTATTTTTTCGGTTTCAAAATTTAAAAAAAAAATTCAACTTTTTTTTGTCTTCAAAAGATTGCTTGACTTTAATTTATTATTTTACTTTAAATAAAAAATTTAATTTTTAAATTTAAAAATTCAAAAATAAAACAAAAATTTTCGTATTTTGAAATAAAAAAATTTTTTAAGAATATTTTTTCCCCGGAAAAAGCTATTTTTTCACAAATATAGAATAAATTAATTTTAAAAGTTTAAATTTTTTAAATTTTTTGTTTTTGGATATTTTTGAAATTCTTTATTTTTATACTTTTAGGCAAAGAAATTATTTTTTCGGTTTCAAAATTTAAAAATAAAAATTTTTCATATTTTTTTTGTCTTTGAAATATTGTTGGAATTTATTTTATTTTTCTACTTTAAATAAAAAATTTAATTTTTAAATTTAAAATTTCAAAAAATTAAAAAAATTTGTATTTTGAAATCAAAAATTTTATTTCAAGTATATTTTTCTTCACTGGATAAAGCTATTTTTTCACAAATATAGAATAAATTAATTTTAAAATTTAAACTTTTTAAATTTTTTGTTTGTTGGATGTTTTTGAAATTCTTTATTTTTATACTTTTAGGCAAAAAAACTATATTTTTTTGTTTCAAAATTTAAAAATAAAAAGTTTCATCTTTTTTTTGTCTTCGAAATAGTGCTGGACTTTATTTTATTTTTCTACTTTAAATAAAAAATTAATTTTTATTTTTAAAATTTCGAAAAAATGAAAATTTCTTATTTTGAAATCAAAAATTTTATTTCAAGTATATTTTTTTTTCACCGGATAAAGCTATTTTTTCACAAATATAGAATAAAATAATTTTAAAAATTTAAATTTTTTAAATTTTTTTTATTGGATATTTTTCAAAATCTTTACTTTTATATTTTTAGGCAAAAAAATTATTTTTTAGGTTTCAAAATTTTAAAAATAAAAAGTTTTCATCTTTTTTTTGTCTTCGAAAGATTGCTGGACTTTAATTTATTTTTTACATTAAATAAAAAATTTAATTTTTAAAATTAAAAATTCAAGAAAAATTAAAAAATTTGTATTTTGAAATCAAAAATTTTATTTCAAGTATATTTTTTTCACTGGATAAATTTATTTTTTCACAAATATAGAATAAATTAATTTTAAAATTTAAACTTTTTAAATTTTTTGTTTGTTGGATGTTTTTGAAATTCTTTATTTTTATACTTTTAGGCAAAAAAACTATATTTTTTTGTTTCAAAATTTAAAAATAAAAAGTTTTCATCTTTTTTTGTCTTCAAAATATTGCTGGACTTTATTTTATTTTTCTACTTTAAATAAAAAATTTAAGTTTTATTTTTAAAATTTTGAAAAAATGAAAAATTTCGTATTTTGAAATCAAAAATTTTTTTCAAGTATATTTTTTTTTCACCGGATAAAGCTATTTTTTCACAAATATAGAATAAAATAATTTTAAAAATTTAAATTTTAAAAATTTTTTTTATTGGATATTTTTCAAAATCTTTATTTTTATATTTTTAGGCAAAAAAATTATTTTTTAGGTTTCAAAATTTTAAAAATAAAACGTTTTCATCTTTTTTTGTCTTTGAAAGATTGCTGGACTTTAATTTATTTTTTTACTTTAAATAAAAAATTTAATTTTTAAATTTAAAAAGTCAAAAATAAAACAAAAAATTTGGTATTTTGAAATAAAAATATTTTTTAAGAATATTGTTTTCCACGGAAAAAGCTATTTTTTCACAAATATAGAATAAATTAATTTTAAGAATTTAAACTTTTTAAATTTTTTGTTTGTTGGATATTTTTGAAATTCTTAATTTTTATACTTTTAGGCAAAAAAACTATATTTTTTGTTTCAAAATTTAAAAATAAAAAGTTTTCATCTTTTTTTTTGTCTTCAAAATATTGCTGGACTTTATTTTATTTTTCTACTTTAAATAAAAAATTTAATTTTTAAATTTATAAATTCAAAAAAATGAAAAATTTTGTATTTTGAAATCAAAAATTTTATTTCAAGTATATTTTTTTTCATCGGATAAAGCTATTTTTCACAAATATAGAATAAATTAATTTTAAAAATTTAAATTTTTTAAATTTTTTGTTTTTGGATATTTTTGAAATTCTTTATTTTTATACTTTTAGGCAAAAAAATTATTTTTTCGGTTTCAAAATTTAAAAAAAAAATTTCAACTTTTTTTTGTCTTCAAAAGATTGCTTGACTTTAATTTATTATTTTACTTTAAATAAAAAATTTAATTTTTAAATTTAAAAATTCAAAAATAAAACAAAAATTTTCGTATTTTGAAATAAAAAATTTTTTAAGAATATTTTTTCCCCGGAAAAAGCTATTTTTTCACAAATATAGAATAAATTAATTTTAAAAGTTTAAATTTTTTAAATTTTTTGTTTTTTGGATATTTTTGAAATTCTTTATTTTTATACTTTTAGGCAAAGAAATTATTTTTTCGGTTTCAAAATTTAAAAATAAAAATTTTTCATCTTTTTTTGTCTTTGAAATATTGTTGGAATTTATTTTATTTTTCTACTTTAAATAAAAAATTTAATTTTTAAATTTAAAATTTCAAAAAATTAAAAAAATTTGTATTTTGAAATCAAAAATTTTATTTCAAGTATATTTTTCTTCACTGGATAAAGCTATTTTTTCACAAATATAGAATAAATTAATTTTAAAATTTAAACTTTTTAAATTTTTTGTTTGTTGGATGTTTTTGAAATTCTTTATTTTTATACTTTTAGGCAAAAAAACTATATTTTTTTGTTTCAAAATTTAAAAATAAAAAGTTTCATCTTTTTTTTGTCTTCGAAATAGTGCTGGACTTTATTTTATTTTTCTACTTTAAATAAAAAAATTAATTTTTATTTTTAAAATTTCGAAAAAATGAAAATTTCTTATTTTGAAATCAAAAATTTTATTTCAAGTATATTTTTTTTTCACCGGATAAAGCTATTTTTTCACAAATATAGAATAAAATAATTTTAAAAATTTAAATTTTTTAAATTTTTTTTATTGGATATTTTTCAAAATCTTTATTTTTATATTTTTAGGCAAAAAAATTATTTTTTAGGTTTCAAAATTTTAAAAATAAAAAGTTTTCATCTTTTTTTGTCTTCGAAAGATTGCTGGACTTTAATTTATTTTTTTACATTAAATAAAAAATTTAATTTTTAAATTTAAAAATTCAAGAAAAATTAAAAAATTTGTATTTTGAAATCAAAAATTTTATTTCAAGTATATTTTTTTCACTGGATAAAGTTATTTTTTCACAAATATAGAATAAATTAATTTTAAAATTTAAACTTTTTAAATTTTTTGTTTGTCGGATGTAAGGCCCAGCCGTAACACCCACAATGTTTCCCTCACCCAGCAGCAGTAGCAAGCGCAGCTTGCTTTTCTTCCTGAATCAAAGGAAAAAGAATGAAAATGGAAAGAAGAGGGGGACTGAGCCAGAAGGACGAAGCAGAGAGGGAAAGGGGGGACCGAATCGCGGCAGAGGAGAGGAGGGAGTTCGCTGTCGCGCCGCCATCGTCTTCACCGCGCCTCACCGTGGGTCGCGCTACTGTCGCCGGTCACCTCGCCGCCGTGCCCAGATCGCGTCCAGTCCTCGTCACCGTCGCTCATCCTCACCACCGCCAGCTGCGTTGTCCCTGCCAAGCTGCAGAACTTGCCTCGCTGCCGCGCCACCACGCCTTGCCATGGAATCGTCCTGCTGCTACCACTGTCACGGAGAAGAGGCATTGAAGAGGGGCAGAACTCGAGTCTCGTTGCCGCCGTCCATGGGGCCTCGAATTGCGTCATTGTCACCGGCAAGAGGGGGAAGACGCGAGCTGGAGGGGCAAGATGAGTTCTTCTGCCTCCATGGTTCTGGTCCGCTGAGGAAGGGAAGATGCTGCCTTGGTGCTTCACGGTCGCCGACGAGCACGGAGGAGAGGAGCTGTGGCCACGTCACTGCCCTTTGGAGGGCTATGCTTGGCCGCCGTTGTACTGCCCTGCTTCACCGTGGCTGAGCTCTGCCACTCCCAGCCCCCTTTTGGCTTGTGATGTTATTGCGGGAATCGCTACAGGAAGAAGAGCAGGCTAAGTCACCGCGATTTGGGCCGCTGTGACTTCCGGAATCACCGAAGGAGCTCCGGGCCGAGTTTCTCCAACATGAGACCCTGCTGCCATTGCCGGAAAAGTTTGCCGGTAAGGGTTTTAAATTGCGGTTTTGGTCATTTTGGATCTTGAGAAGGTTTTAATATTGCGCGGTTTTTATAGTTGATCCACCAGAGCTTCTGGCCGCCGCCGGAGCTGTGCCGGGGCCGGTTCGAAACTGCAGCTACTTCGTGTTGTTACTCCGGTAAGAAATTATGTTTCGAAAGCCTTACGTTATTGTCCCGTACGTGTATTAAAGCCTATATGTTATTAATGTTCCTAGAGTTTAGTAACTGAAGTTGCTTGTTGTAAATTAGAGCTGTTTATGCTGCTGCGAAAATGTGTGGGGCTGTGCTTTGAAGCTGCCTTTGATTTTGAGTTGAGGTGAAAAGAACTTATGAGACGCTTGGATTATGGAATTGCGTTTTGAGGTAGGGGCGCTTTCCAAAAACTATAGTTTATTATTGGAATTATTACATATGGGTACTGATGTGAGATATTGTGTATTTGGTGATTGTATCTGCCTTATGTATTATTTGATTGACTCGAATGACTATGGATGTTGGTTTGGCCGAATTGTTGTGTGGCTTGTGAAATGTAATGTTTGAAGTTGATTCTTTAAAGATTTGAAATGAGTTTAATCCGTTGAGGATTGGTTTGAATTGAGTCAATTATTTTGATGATGTGGAAGATAGAATACTCTTGAAATTCAGCCTGTGTGGCTTTAATTGATTTGGTTTTGATAAATGATTTATTGCTGAACCGATTCTTTAAAGCTTTGGAAATGAGTTAAATCGGTTGATATTGAGTTGATTTTTGAAATGGCTTCCTTGAGATATGCCACTGAGGCGACTGTTGGATTTAGCTTGCTTTTGAATTGATTTCTGGTTTTGAGCTGTTGAAAAGGAATGAGAAACAGTTTAGTTGGGACCCGAACCGGGTGGCAAAAGTCCAAGTTTTAGGGGAGGTGCTGCCGAAATTTCTATAGAACCCGAGTCCTTATTTGAAATGTTAATTGAGGAATTTTGAGTTTAATGCCTTTCCTATCTATTTTGAGGATTGTGAAATTATGGCTTCTTTATTACCTTTACTTAGAACAATTAAGAAAGCAATGAAGTTATGCTTTGAAAGAATTATTGAAAAGAGAATCATGATTTATCCTTATTTTCCAAGAAGAACAGTATGTCTTTGGGTACAAGTCATTTGAAAGAGAATTTTGCTTTGAGGCTGTTTTAAAAGGTAAAACGGGTTTATGTTTTTCTCTATTAAACACAAAGATTGTCCCTTGGGAGAGTTTTCGTGATTTTAAAAGGAATTGGATTTCGATTGATGAGCCTCATTATTTTGACGTTTTAAATAAGATTCAAAGTATCTTTTGAACTCTAGTTTAACACAACAAAAATGATTCTCTTATCAGTTTGAAACGCTTCAGATTCAATTATGGAATTGAAGCCTGATGAGTATTTTGGTGAAAAATAAATTTCTCCCAAAACACACAAATCTAACCGGCAAGTGCACCGGGTCGCATCAAGTAATAAAACTCACGGGAGTGAGGTCGATCCCACAGGGATTGATGGATCAAGCAATTTTAGTGGGTGATTAGTTTAGTCAAGCTGACATTCAGTGAATTGTGTGAAATTGTAGCCAACAGAAAGTAAATGACAATGAATTTAAAGTTGCAGAATGTAAATTGGCAAGTAACTTAAAGAGCAAGAAATGTAAATTGCAAGAATCTTAAATTGCAAGAAAGATAAATTTCATTAAATGTAAAGGGGAGTGGGTGCAGGGAAATTAAAGAGAGCAATAGATCAAGCAACTGGAAATGTAAATTGCAGGAAGAATAAAAGTAAGTGGATGCTAGGAATTAAAACAAAATTTAAATTGTGAAGTGCAGTGAAGTAAGGAACGCTCAGATTCTCAGCTTAATTGCAAAATAAAATTGAAGATCTCAGGGAATCAAAGAGACTAGAAAACGAGTCTAGATCTCAAGCCCTTCCTTGATTCAACAGCAGACAGATTGAAGAAGAAATGAAGATGGAAGCAGTAAATGAAAACTTTGATTCAAATCCCAATTTCTGAAATTATGCAGACAAGCAAAACAAAGAGAAATCTCAAAGGGAGAATGAAACAGAATTTCTTCAATTCTCCACTCAAGATTCAAGACAAGAATGTAAACTAAGAGAGAGCTCTCTAATCCTAATGCTCCCTAGTGGAGCCAGCCTGTTCACAAATATGAAAATGATGCCTTATATAGGCTTTACAAAATGAAAATGAAATTCAAAACAAATTACAATTAAAATGAAATTTCTATTCTAACTATCTCTTGTGCCTCTGAGTGATGATCATTTGGGCCCTTGCTCTTGATGGAATTGGGTTGATAAAGGCCTTGGTTGATTGCTCTTGGAGTTTGAAGAGGAACCGAATTGAACCAATTGAACCGGTTTTGAAATTAGCCATAGTTGGACCTAACGTTTGAGCCAAAGTTAGGGGTCTAACTTTGGCTCCAACTTTTCATATCAGTTGGCACATTTTTCTGGTTTGGACGTTGGTGCCAACGTTAGGGGTCTAACTTTGACCCTAACGTTGGCCTTGTCTAGTGTGCTTGTGGTGCCAACGTTGGTGCCAACGTTAGGGGTCTAACTTTGACCCTAACGTTGGCCTCCCTTATGCATGTTCATAGCGCCAACTTTGTCCTCTTGTCATGTTGCTAATTTTATGCCCAATATAGACTATCATATATGGTTGGAAAGCTCTGAATGTCAGCTTTCTAACCCACTTGGAATCACTTCAATTGGACATCTACAACTCAAGTTATGATCATTTGAAGAGGGCATGGTCGCTGGCTTTGGTGTGCAGCGTTTGATGTAACGTTAGCCCTCAAACGTTGGCGAAAACGCCAGTTCTGGAGGCTCAAATGTATTGTCCACCCCATACTATTATACATTGTTGGAAAGCCCTGGATGTCTACTTTCCAATGCCGTTGGGAGCACATTATTTGGAGCTCTACAGCTCGAGTTATACTCCTTTGAAGGTGCAGAGGTCAGTTGGCCTCACTGCAGGTTGCCACCATGTTCGTTTATGCACATTGCGGGGCAGTTTTCTCCCTCAATTTTAGTGTCCACCATGCAGTGCCATATATGCTTGGAAAGCTCTTGATTCCTACTTTCCAATGCTACTTGAATCACCTCATTTGGAGCTCTGTAGCTCAAGTTATTCTTGTTGGAAGTATACCCCTTGTATGCCTTGTGGTGTGTGGCACCAACGTTAGCCTCCAAGTTAGGGGGCTAACGTTGGCGCAAACGTTGGCCCCTTTCCCTTATGTCTTCATGTGCCAACGTTAGCCTCCAAGTTAGGGGGCTAACGTTGGCGCAAACGTTGGATGGCCAGGGAGGAATTCATGTGCCAACGTTAGCCTCCAAGTTAGGGGGCTAACGTTGGCTCAAACGTGGGGAGCCCAGGGAGTAATCTTCATGCCCAACGTTAGCCTCCAAGTTAGGGGGCTAACGTTGGGGCTAACTTCATGCCTCCAGGTTCAATTTCACTTATTCCTCTCTTCACTCCTAGCCATTCCTCTTTGCTTCAACCTTTCTCTAAACTTTCTTCACCTATCATTAATCAACCAAACACATCAAAGCTATGCTCAAAATCATGAGATATTCATTCTTTCATAATATGCAACAAATATAGCATAAAACCTCATGAAATAGCATGAATTCATACATTGTTGATTAAATCAAAGGAAACATGAAAATCTACCCAATTGGCTTGCTTATGGCTCAAGAAAGTGCATAATTCAATTGAAAACAAAAGAAAAAGGCTAGTTAAAATAGGCTAAGATGACTTGTCATCACAACACCAAACTTAAAGCTTGCTTGTCCCCAAGCAAGAAAAGAATCATGCAATAAAGATTGACAATCCAAGGTAAGAAGAATAGCAACTCAATGTTTATGGTAAGCTAGTTTTCTAAGCATACTACAATCACAAAAGAAATGTAAATGATTGATGCTTCCATCTAGCTCAATTTATGAAATCTTTTTCTTATATTTCTTCCTTGAAACAAGCTTTTGATTTTCTTATTAGCTTCTCCTTTTTGGGTGCTTTGCCCCATGAGTTGATAACAAAGCTACGACTTCTAAATGCTTTGTTTTCAAGTATTACCACTTGATACATAAGCACCACAAGCATTTGATTAGAGGACTTCATTAAGCTCATTTTTCTTTTCTTTTCTTAACTCTCTAATCATTGATGCTCAGAGCCTTGAGCTTTGAGGGAGTGCTTTTGCACTTTGAGCCTAGCCTTGACTTCTAAGTGTTTTGTTTTCAAGCATTTGGCTTGATACATAAACACCACAAGTACTTAGCAAATAAATTGCCATTGGTACTCAGAGCCTTCAGCTTTCTCACTCTTTCCCTTTTTCTTTTCTTGCTCTATTTTGCTTTTTCTTTCAAGGTTTTCATGATTTTCAAAAGATTTCACAAAATGTACTAGATGAAAACTTCAATTAAATAAAATCCAATGCAATTGAGCAACAATAAATCATACTAGCTTTCCAATACTTGTATGCACATGCTAAACTCTTCTTTAGTTCCTTGTTTGTTTATGATCATGATGCTTTACTGCTTTTGAATTCACAAAACTCAAGTTGGTATTCATAATGACACAGCACCATGTTGCAAATTAAAAATCAACTATGCCTTTTCATACACACATGCATACAGAGAAGGTAAAGACAATCATGCAGTTTATAGTGCTTGAAACAAATGAGAGGAAAAAGAACTTTACAACCTTGTAGTTCATCTTCTCTATTGTTGTCATTTTCCTCCCATTCTCTTCCTTCCCATATCAAACTCAGAATGCTTGCTTATCCTCAAGCAACTATTAGAACCGTGGATATGGGGCTAAGATGGATCATGAATGTCTTACACAAGGAATGTTAGTAGTACATGTGTTTCAAGCAAGCAAAATTAAAGATAATAATCAAGGCACAAGATACAGAGACATTGTGATTGCATACTTAAGAAGGTGAGCATAATACTTTGCATAGAAGATAAGTGGCACACCAAACTTAGTGTGACACTTTTACTTTGGAATCAATGCAAGTATTCAGTCAAGATTTGAAGCAAATTGTGTTGCATAGCAACACCAAACTTAGAATGCAATCCTATGTCCATTTATTTGAACTAAAACTAAACAAAAGAAACTGTTATATGTTAAGTACAATCACCAAATGAAGAATCTGTTATGAATAAGGATGTCTTGGTGATGTATTAACAAAAACAGTTAATGGAGGAAAGCATTAAAAACAAGTAAATAAATGAAACAAAGGGAAAACAAAAATTATCCAACTAAGAAGAAAAATAACACTGTAAAAGGCAATATGATTATGCAGACAAGTGATGTTGCTGGATTGATTTGCATAGAAAAATAGGTGGCACACCAAACTTAGAATCTTGGTGTGTCACTTTCATGTAAAATTGATGCAATCATCCATGAAGATGGAAAACAGTTTGTTGCAAGGCAACACCAAACTTAGAATGTAATCATATGCCAATTTATTGAAATTTAAACAAAGCAAGGAGAAGAATTGTACCTACTGTCTACCTGTTCTTTACTTTCTTCCTTTTCTTCCAATTTGTTAAGAGAAATGACTTCAAAGGAGGAGAAGTTTCAGCTAGTGCCCCCTGTCTTGGTCTCTCCTCAGCAAGCTTCCTTGTGAAATTGGCTTGATTGATCTTGCTTGCTGGATCAGGGGGAGGATTATTTGCAGTTGACCTTCTCATGAATGTTGTCCTTGGTGTCTTGGTCACAATCCTCTTCTTGGTGCTTTTGTTAATTGCCTTCACTTCTTGGATGTCAAGACATGGTTGCTGTGTGATTATTGGAGTGATTTCTTCATTCAGGGCCTCTTGTATTGGTGGTTCCATGAACTCCTCCTTTATGTACTTCTCTTCCTCACTTGAGTTTGGAATGACTTCTTCACTCTCTTGCTCCTCCACTTCCTCTTTTACACCCAACATTTGTTTCAATCGCTCTATCATGGGGGAGGTTTGTCGATCTTCCCAACATTTCTTCATCTCCTCGTCATACCTTTCAATCATGGATTCAAATGTTGAGGCGTTTTGGTCCAGGGAGGTTTGTGAGAGTTGTGAGTCTTCATGTTCTCTTGTCATCTCAAGTGCAGTTTCAGGTTCAACCACCTCATTCTTCATTGAAAGTTCACTTGATGCAGTGGCCTCCTTATCTTGCTCTTCCACTTTCTCCTTCATATCCATCAGTTGGCCTTCATTTTTCTTGCTCAGTGGTTCTAAGTGTTTCCTTATTTTCTCTAAATCTTCATTCATATTTTTTTAAGAGACTTTCTTCCCTTTTCCAGGCTTGTTGTTGTTCCTTCATGAATTGTTCTTGTCTTTTCAACAATTCTCTGGATTTTTGAAGTGGATCTTCATTTTGCTCTTCCACCTCCTCCTTTTTTGCAATTTCACTTAACACAGGGACCTTGCATTCTTGTTTTTCCATTTTCTCCTTCCTTGCATTCAACAATTGGCCTGCCATTACTTCCATGTTTTTGAATGAATTCTCTTGCTCGTTCCAAGATCTTTGCACCTCCCTCTCATATTTTTCAAACATAATCTCTAGCTTTGAGAGGCCTAGGTTCGTGGAAGTTTGTGTTGAGGCATATTTAGGTGATGAAGAATTTTCAAATGTAGAAGTGGGCGGTGAGGTTGGACAATCTCTCATGTGAGTTGACTGCTCAGAATTTGCAGTTTCTTGGTAATACTCCCAGCCACCATTGAAATAATGACTTGAATCATTTTGTGGTGGAGGGAAATATCCCATATGTTTTTCTTTCTCATCTTGTGGTTCTGAAGCATGGCTCCATGAATTGGAGAGCCCAGAATTTGAAGTTTCTTGGTGATATTCCCATCCATCATTAGAGATTGGTGATGGTGGGTGATATCCCATAGAATTTGTTTGATCATGAGATGAGTTGAACTCCATTTGAGTTTTGTAAAACACACAACCAAGGAAAATTGAAATTACTCATATCAGAGATGAGAATTTCTTAGTGAGGCAATAACTCAAACACCTTGGTTTCAACTTAGAGCAGAGAACAAAAACAAAGAAAATGCTTGATCTAGACTTCTCACCCACTTAATCATTGTCGATCTAATCAATCCCCGGCAACGGCGCCAAAAACTTGATGAGTATTTTGGTGAAAAATAAATTTCTCCCAAAACACACAAATCTAACCGGCAAGTGCACCGGGTCGCATCAAGTAATAAAACTCACGGGAGTGAGGTCGATCCCACAGGGATTGATGGATCAAGCAATTTTAGTGGGTGATTAGTTTAGTCAAGCTGACATTCAGTGAATTGTGTGAAATTGTAGCCAACAGAAAGTAAATGACAATGAATTTAAAGTTGCAGAATGTAAATTGGCAAGTAACTTAAAGAGCAAGAAATGTAAATTGCAAGAATCTTAAATTGCAAGAAAGATAAATTTCATTAAATGTAAAGGGGAGTGGGTGCAGGGAAATTAAAGAGAGCAATAGATCAAGCAACTGGAAATGTAAATTGCAGGAAGAATAAAGGAAAGTGGATGCTAGGAATTAAAACAGAATTTAAATTGTGAAGTGCAGTGAAGTAAGGAACGCTCAGATTCTCAGCTTAATTGCAAAATAAAATTGAAGATCTCAGGGAATCAAAGAGACTAGAAAACGAGTCTAGATCTCAAGCCCTTCCTTGATTCAACAGCAGACAGATTGAAGAAGAAATGAAGATGGAAGCAGTAAATGAAAACTTTGATTCAAATCCCAATTTCTGAAATTATGCAGACAAGCAAAACAAAGAGAAATCTCAAAGGGAGAATGAAACAGAATTTCTTCAATTCTCCACTCAAGATTCAAGACAAGAATGTAAACTAAGAGAGAGCTCTCTAATCCTAATGCTCCCTAGTGGAGCCAGCCTGTCCACAAATATGAAAATGATGCCTTATATAGGCTTTACAAAATGAAAATGAAATTCAAAACAAATTACAATTAAAATGAAATTTCTATTCTAACTATCTCTTGTGCCTCTGAGTGATGATCATTTGGGCCCTTGCTCTTGATGGAATTGGGTTGATAAAGGCCTTGGTTGATTGCTCTTGGAGTTTGAAGAGGAACCGAATTGAACCAATTGAACCGGTTTTGAAATTAGCCATAGTTGGACCTAACGTTTGAGCCAAAGTTAGGGGTCTAACTTTGGCTCCAACTTTTCATATCAGTTGGCACATTTTTCTGGTTTGGACGTTGGTGCCAACGTTAGGGGTCTAACTTTGACCCTAACGTTGGCCTTGTCTAGTGTGCTTGTGGTGCCAACGTTGGTGCCAACGTTAGGGGTCTAACTTTGACCCTAACGTTGGCCTCCCTTATGCATGTTCATAGCGCCAACTTTGTCCTCTTGTCATGTTGCTAATTTTATGCCCAATATAGACTATCATATATGGTTGGAAAGCTCTGAATGTCATCTTTCTAACCCACTTGGAATCACTTCAATTGGACATCTACAACTCAAGTTATGATCATTTGAAGAGGGCATGGTCGCTGGCTTTGGTGTGCAGCGTTTGATGTAACGTTAGCCCTCAAACGTTGGCGAAAACGCCAGTTCTGGAGGCTCAAATGTATTGTCCACCCCATACTATTATACATTGTTGGAAAGCCCTGGATGTCTACTTTCCAATGCCGTTGGGAGCACATTATTTGGAGCTCTACAGCTCGAGTTATACTCCTTTGAAGGTGCAGAGGTCAGTTGGCCTCACTGCAGGTTGCCACCATGTTCGTTTATGCACATTGCGGGGCAGTTTTCTCCCTCAATTTTAGTGTCCACCATGCAGTGCCATATATGCTTGGAAAGCTCTTGATTCCTACTTTCCAATGCTACTTGAATCACCTCATTTGGAGCTCTGTAGCTCAAGTTATTCTTGTTGGAAGTATACCCCTTGTATGCCTTGTGGTGTGTGGCGCCAACGTTAGCCTCCAAGTTAGGGGGCTAACGTTGGCGCAAACGTTGGCCCCTTTCCCTTATGTCTTCATGTGCCAACGTTAGCCTCCAAGTTAGGGGGCTAACGTTGGCGCAAACGTTGGATGGCCAGGGAGGAATTCATGTGCCAACGTTAGCCTCCAAGTTAGGGGGCTAACGTTGGCTCAAACGTGGGGAGCCCAGGGAGTAATCTTCATGCCCAACGTTAGCCTCCAAGTTAGGGGGCTAACGTTGGGGCTAACTTCATGCCTCCAGGTTCAATTTCACTTATTCCTCTCTTCACTCCTAGCCATTCCTCTTTGCTTCAACCTTTCTCTAAACTTTCTTCACCTATCATTAATCAACCAAACACATCAAAGCTATGCTCAAAATCATGAGATATTCATTCTTTCATAATATGCAACAAATATAGCATAAAACCTCATGAAATAGCATGAATTCATACATTGTTGATTAAATCAAAGGAAACATGAAAATCTACCCAATTGGCTTGCTTATGGCTCAAGAAAGTGCATAATTCAATTGAAAACAAAAGAAAAAGGCTAGTTAAAATAGGCTAAGATGACTTGTCATCAAAGCCGATTTTGTTTAAGTAAAGGAAATGGTTTTGAAAGAAGTAAAGGTTACGTGACTCGGTTTGGCTTAGATCCTATTTTCTTACTCAAATCAGAAAGCCAATGTTTTAATGATTTTAAATGATTTTGGCGAAATGAGATATGTTATTCTCCCCTAAAGACTTGGGACTCTGCCAAAAAACTGTTGTTATAAAATCCCATCGTTGGATGGATGATTTTGAATACTGTGAAACAAATCCTTAACTTGCCATGGTTTTGAAAGTTTTGGAAAGAGAATGCCAAGAGTGGCTTTGTTTTAAAAAGGGAACTCACTTTGAGTAAATTCGGCTTATGAGCCTGAGATGATTTGAGAAATGAGATTTCTAAAGCCATGGCTGAAAAGAGTTGAAACTCGATTTCAAAGTGAAATGAATTGAGAAAATGATTTATGGCTTAAATGCCGACTTTATGAATTTAATGATGTTGAATGGTGGAAGTGCTGTTTTGTTGTGAGCCGGAATGGCTGTGTATGATTATACATATTGGTTGGTTCTGGATTGAACCGTGAGCCGGAATGGCTGTGTATGATATGAATATTGGCTGGTTCTGGACTGAACCATGAGCCGGATGGCTGAGATGGATGTTGATCCATGGATGAGATTGAATGCATGTTTATGCTGAATCATTGATAAACGTGAATGTTGCACTTCTACTATCTGAGATACGAGTTTCCCTGGGTAGTAGCAGTGGCTAGCCACCACGTGCTCCAGGTCGAGACTTGATACTCTGTTGACCCTATGTCGTAAGTGTGGCCGGGCACTGTGAAAGGCCCGGATGAGCTCGCCCCCGTAAATATTCACCAGTGAGGGTGATGGATATGGATCATGATTATGATCAAGTTTATGATGAGTATAACTCGAGTTGGGGATGCACGACAGAGGGACAGTCCAATGGTTAGCTACCAGGACTTGTCGGGTTGGCTCTATAACCGACAGATGATATCATCAGCCACTAGGGACAGGCATGCATCATATGCATTTGTGTGACATTGGTTGGGTGTGCATATTATACTTGGTTTGCCTATGTGATTAATTGCTAACTGTTCTACTTGTAATAACTGTTTGTTTGTGCTTGAACTTCCTATCTGTGTTTGCATCTGGGACTCTGTTGGATTTGTGGTGACTGGTTGTTGGTTGGATTGTTTGGGCCTAGGGCCGTGGTTGGAAAGAGATGAACTGATGGTTGATTTCGGTTTTGTGTTTCCGGTTTGGAATAAAATTATGAAAGGCTATTTTGGTTCCGCATAGATAAACCGTTTTGAAAGGCTTTTGAGTTTTGAGAATTGAATGGTTCCTCTTTCAGTAAGGATTTTTGACTTTACTTTTATTGAAAACCGTGTTTTTGAAAAGAGGCATAAGAAGGTTATTAATCACTGGTACGGTTTATCTTCATGTATCCTATTACAGTAATTCCCAAAAACCCTCTACTGAGAACCCTTTCGAGGATGATGTTCTCACCCCCCTACATTTTTCCCCTTTCAGGATATGGGCGCAGAAGTTACGAAGAGCTTATTTAATTGTTGTTGTGATGCTCTGTATTGTTTTAGTTATGGTTTATTGTACCCTTGCCTTTATCTTGATATAACCTGTAAGAGGGATAGGAATTGTATTGGATTATGTTTGTAATATTACTTATATATATATGTATGTATATATGTGGATGTACTCTTTATGAGTTTTTGTAAGTTGTATGGTATTTATGGATGTACGTTATCGAACGAAAGGTTTTGGGAGCGGTATTGCGGTTTAAAGTTTTAAACAGGCTCATATTTTTTTAGTATTAAATAGTATAAGTGTCGTCGTAATGTCCGAGCTATCAGAGTCGCGCAGCCGGAAGTGTGAGCTCTGGTAGTTAGGGTGTTACATCGGATGTTTTTGAAATTCTTTATTTTTATACTTTTAGGCAAAAAAACTATATTTTTTTGTTTCAAAATTTAAAAATAAAAAGTTTTCATCTTTTTTTTGTCTTCAAAATATTGCTGGACTTTATTTTATTTTTCTACTTTAAATAAAAAATTTAATTTTTATTTTTAAAATTTTGAAAAAATGAAAAATTTCGTATTTTGAAATCAAAAATTTTTTTCAAGTATATTTTTTTTTCACCGGATAAAGCTATTTTTTCACAAATATAGAATAAAATAATTTTAAAAATTTTTTTTATTGGATATTTTTCAAAATCTTTATTTTTATATTTTTAGGCAAAAAAATTATTTTTTAGGTTTCAAAATTTTAAAAATAAAAAGTTTTCATCTTTTTTTTGTCTTTGAAAGATTGCTGGACTTTAATTTATTTTTTTACTTTAAATAAAAAATTTAATTTTTAAATTTAAAAAGTCAAAAATAAAACAAAAAATTTGGTATTTTGAAATAAAAATATTTTTTTAAGAATATTTTTTCCACGGAAAAAGCTATTTTTTCACAAATATAGAATAAATTAATTTTAAGAATTTAAACTTTTTAAATTTTTTGTTTGTTGGATATTTTTGAAATTCTTAATTTTTATACTTTTAGGCAAAAAAACTATATTTTTTGTTTCAAAATTTAAAAATAAAAAGTTTTCATCTTTTTTTTGTCTTCAAAATATTGCTGGACTTTATTTTATTTTTTACTTTAAATAAAAAATTTAATTTTTAAATTTATAAATTCAAAAAAATGAAAAATTTTGTATTTTGAAATCAAAAATTTTATTTCAAGTATATTTTTTTTCATCGGATAAAGCTATTTTTACAAATATAGAATAAATTAATTTTAAAAATTTAAATTTTTTAAATTTTTTTTTTTGGATATTTTTGAAATTCTTTATTTTTATACTTTTAGGCAAAAAAATTATTTTTTTGGTTTCAAAAAAAAAAATTTTCAACTTTTTTTTGTCTTCAAAAGATTGCTTGACTTTAATTTATTATTTTACTTTAAATAAAAAATTTAATTTTTAAATTTAAAAATTCAAAAATAAAACAAAAATTTTCGTATTTTGAAATAAAAAATTTTTTAAGAATATTTTTTCCCCGGAAAAAGCTATTTTTTCACAAATATAGAATAAATTAATTTTAAAAGTTTAAATTTTTTAAATTTTTTGTTTTTTGGATACTTTTGAAATTCTTTATTTTTATACTTTTAGGCAAAAAAATTATTTTTTCGGTTTCAAAATTTAAAAATAAAAATTTTCATCTTTTTTTTGTCTTTGAAATATTGTTGGAATTTATTTTATTTTTCTACTTTAAATAAAAAATTTAATTTTTAAATTTAAAATTTCAAAAAAATAAAAAAATTTGTATTTTGAAATCAAAAATTTTATTTTAAGTATATTTTTCTTCACTGGATAAAGCTATTTTTTCACAAATATAGAATAAATTAATTTTAAAATTTAAACTTTTTAAATTTTTTGTTTGTTGGATGTTTTTGAAATTTTTATTTTTATACTTTTAGGCAAAAAAACTATATTTTTTGTTTCAAAATTTAAAAATAAAAAGTTTCATCTTTTTTTTGTCTTCGAAATATGCTGGACTTTATTTTATTTTTATACTTTAAATAAAAAATTTAATTTTTATTTTTAAAATTTCGAAAAAATGAAAAATTTCTTATTTTGAAATCAAAAATTTTATTTCAAGTATATTTTTTTTTCACCGGATAAAGCTATTTTTTCACAAATATAGAATAAATAATTTTAAAAATTTAAATTTTTAAAATTTTTTTTATTGGATATTTTTTAAAATCTTTATTTTTATATTTTTAGGCAAAAAATTTATTTTTTAGGTTTCAAAATTTTAAAAATAAAAAGTTTTCATCTTTTTTTTGTCTTCGAAAGATTGCTGGACTTTAATTTATTTTTTTACTTTAAATAAAAAATTTAATTTTTAAATTTAAAATTCAAAAAAATAAAAAATTTCTATTTTGAAATCAAAAATTTTATTTCAAGTATATTTTTTTCACTGGATAAAGCTATTTTTTCACAAATATAGAATAAATTAATTTTAAAATTTAAACTTTTTAAATTTTTTGTTTGTTGGATGTTTTTGAAATTCTTTATTTTTATACTTTTAGGCAAAAAAATTATTTTTTTGGTTTCAAAATTTAAAAATAAAAAGTTTTCATCTTTTTTTTGTCTTTGAAAGATTGCTGGACTTTATTTATTTTTTTACTTTAAATAAAAAATTTAATTTTTAAATTTAAAAATTCAAAAATAAAACAAAAATTTGGTATTTTGAAATAAAAAATTTTTTTAAGATTATTTTTTTCCCCGAAAAAGCTATTTTTTCACAAATATAGAATAAATTAATTTTAAAATTTAAACTTTTTAAATTTTTTGTTTTTGGATGTTTTGAAATTCTTTATTTTTATACTTTTAGGCAAAAAAACTATATTTTTTTGTTTCAAAATTTAAAAATAAAAAGTTTTCATCTTTTTTTTGTCTTCGAAATATTACTGGACTTTAATTTATTTTTTTACTTTAAATAAAAAATTTAATTTTAAATTTAAAAATTCGAAAATAAAAAAAAAATTTTATATTTTGAAATAAAAAAATTTTTAAGAATATTTTTTTCCCGAAAAAGCTATTTTTTCACAAATATAGAATAAATTAATTTTAAAATTTAAACTTTTTAAATTTTTTGTTTGTTGGATTTTTTGAAATTTTTATTTTTATACTTTTAGGCAAAAAAACTATATTTTTTTGTTTCAAAATTTAAAAATAAAAAGTTTCATCTTTTTTTTTGTCTTCGAAATATTGCTGGACTTTATTTTATTTTTTACTTTAAATAAAAAATTTAATTTTTATTTTAAAATTTCAAAAAATGAAAAATTTTTATTTTGAAATCAAAAATTTTATTTCAAGTATATTTTTTTTTCACCGGATAAAGCTATTTTTTCACAAATATAGAATAAATAATTTTAAAAATTTAAATTTTTAAATTTTTTTTATTGGATATTTTTAAAATCTTTATTTTTATATTTTTAGGCAAAAAATTATTTTTTAGGTTTCAAAATTTAAAAATAAAAAGTTTTCATCTTTTTTTGTCTTCGAAAGATTGCTGGACTTTAATTTATTTTTTTACTTTAAATAAAAAATTTAATTTTTAAATTTAAAAATTCAAAAAAAATAAAAAATTTCTATTTTGAAATCAAAAATTTTATTTCAAGTATATTTTTTTCACTGGATAAAGCTATTTTTTCACAAATATAGAATAAATTAATTTTAAAATTTAAACTTTTTAAATTTTTTGTTTGTTGGATGTTTTTGAAATTCTTTATTTTTATACTTTTAGGCAAAAAAATTATTTTTTTGGTTTCAAAATTTAAAAATAAAAAGTTTTCATCTTTTTTTGTCTTTGAAAGATTGCTGGACTTTATTTATTTTTTACTTTAAATAAAAAATTTAATTTTTAAATTTAAAATTCAAAAAAAAAAAAAATTTGTATTTTGAAATAAAAAATTTTTTTAAGATATTTTTTTCCCGAAAAAGCTATTTTTTCAAAATATAGAATAAATTAATTTTAAAATTTAAACTTTTTAAATTTTTTGTTTTTGGATTTTTTGAAATTCTTTATTTTTATACTTTTAGGCAAAAAAATTATTTTTTTGTTTCAAAATTTAAAAATAAAAAGTTTTCATCTTTTTTTTGTCTTCGAAATATTCTGGACTTTATTTATTTTTTACTTTAAATAAAAAATTTAATTTTAAATTTAAAATTCAAAATAAAAAAAAATTTTATATTTTGAAATAAAAAATTTTTTAAGAATATTTTTTTCCCGAAAAAGCTATTTTTTCACAAATATAGAATAAATTAATTTTAAAATTTAAACTTTTTAAATTTTTTGTTTGTTGGATGTTTTTGAAATTCTTTATTTTTATACTTTTAGGCAAAAAAACTATATTTTTTTGTTTCAAAATTTAAAAATAAAAAGTTTCATCTTTTTTTTGTCTTCGAAATATGCTGGACTTTATTTTATTTTTCTACTTTAAATAAAAAATTAATTTTTATTTTAAAATTTCGAAAAAATGAAAATTTGTTATTTTGAAATCAAAAATTTTATTTCAAGTATATTTTTTTTCACCGGATAAAGCTATTTTTTCACAAATATAGAATAAATAATTTTAAAAATTTAAATTTTTAAATTTTTTTATTGGATATTTTTCAAATCTTTATTTTTATATTTTAGGCAAAAAAATTATTTTTTAGGTTTCAAAATTTAAAAATAAAAAGTTTTCATCTTTTTTTTGTCTTCGAAAGATTGCTGGACTTTAATTTATTTTTTTACATTAAATAAAAAATTTAATTTTTAAATTTAAAAATTCAAAAAAATAAAAAATTTGTATTTTGAAATCAAAAATTTTATTTCAAGTATATTTTTTTCACTGGATAAATTATTTTTTCACAAATATAGAATAAATTAATTTTAAAATTTAAACTTTTTAAATTTTTTGTTTGTTGGATGTTTTTGAAATTCTTTATTTTTATACTTTTAGGCAAAAAAACTATATTTTTTGTTTCAAAATTTAAAAATAAAAAGTTTTCATCTTTTTTTGTCTTCAAATATTGCTGGACTTTATTTTATTTTTCTACTTTAAATAAAAAATTTAATTTTTATTTTTAAAATTTGAAAAAATGAAAAATTTCGTATTTTGAAATCAAAAATTTTTTTCAAGTATATTTTTTTTCACCGGATAAAGCTATTTTTCACAAATATAGAATAAATAATTTTAAAAATTTAAATTTTAAAATTTTTTTTATTGGATATTTTTCAAAATCTTTATTTTTATATTTTAGGCAAAAAAATTATTTTTTAGGTTTCAAAATTTAAAAATAAAAAGTTTTCATCTTTTTTTGTCTTTGAAAGATTGCTGGACTTTAATTTATTTTTTTACTTTAAATAAAAAATTTAATTTTTAAATTTAAAAAGTCAAAATAAAACAAAAAATTTGGTATTTTGAAATAAAAATATTTTTTTAAGAATATTTTTTCCACGGAAAAAGCTATTTTTTCACAAATATAGAATAAATTAATTTTAAGAATTTAAACTTTTTAAATTTTTTGTTTGTTGGATATTTTTGAAATTCTTAATTTTTATACTTTTAGGCAAAAAAACTATATTTTTTGTTTCAAAATTTAAAAATAAAAAGTTTTCATCTTTTTTTTGTCTTCAAAATATTGCTGGACTTTATTTTATTTTTCTACTTTAAATAAAAAATTTAATTTTTAAATTTATAAATTCAAAAAAATGAAAAATTTTGTATTTTGAAATCAAAAATTTTATTTCAAGTATATTTTTTTTCATCGGATAAAGCTATTTTTCACAAATATAGAATAAATTAATTTTAAAAATTTAAATTTTTTAAATTTTTTGTTTTTGGATATTTTTGAAATTCTTTATTTTTATACTTTTAGGCAAAAAAATTATTTTTTTGGTTTCAAAAAAAAAAAAATTTCAACTTTTTTTTGTCTTCAAAAGATTGCTTGACTTTAATTTATTATTTTACTTTAAATAAAAAATTTAATTTTTAAATTTAAAAATTCAAAAATAAAACAAAAATTTTCGTATTTTGAAATAAAAAATTTTTTAAGAATATTTTTTCCCCGGAAAAAGCTATTTTTTCACAAATATAGAATAAATTAATTTTAAAAGTTTAAATTTTTAAATTTTTTGTTTTTTGGATATTTTGAAATTCTTTATTTTTATACTTTTAGGCAAAAAAATTATTTTTTCGGTTTCAAAATTTAAAAATAAAAATTTTCATCTTTTTTTGTCTTTGAAATATTGTTGGAATTTATTTTATTTTTCTACTTTAAATAAAAAATTTAATTTTTAAATTTAAAATTTCAAAAAAATAAAAAATTTGTATTTTGAAATCAAAAATTTTATTTTAAGTATATTTTTTTCACTGGATAAAGCTATTTTTTCACAAATATAGAATAAATTAATTTTAAAATTTAAACTTTTTAAATTTTTTGTTTGTTGGATGTTTTTGAAATTTTTATTTTTATACTTTTAGGCAAAAAAACTATATTTTTTTGTTTCAAAATTTAAAAATAAAAAGTTTCATCTTTTTTTTGTCTTCGAAATAGTGCTGGACTTTATTTTATTTTTTACTTTAAATAAAAAATTTAATTTCTAAATTTAAAAATTCAAAATAAAAAAAAATTTTATATTTTGAAATAAAAAAATTTTTAAGAATATTTTTTCCCCGAAAAAGCTATTTTTTCACAAATATAGAATAAATTAATTTTAAAATTTAAACTTTTTAAATTTTTTGTTTGTTGGATGTTTTTGAAATTCTTTATTTTTATACTTTTAGGCAAAAAAACTATATTTTTTGTTTCAAAATTTAAAAATAAAAAGTTTCATCTTTTTTTGTCTTCGAAATATGCTGGACTTTATTTTATTTTTCTACTTTAAATAAAAAATTAATTTTTATTTTAAAATTTCGAAAAAATGAAAATTTCTTATTTTGAAATCAAAAATTTTATTTCAAGTATATTTTTTTTTCACCGGATAAAGCTATTTTTTCACAAATATAGAATAAATAATTTTAAAAATTTAAATTTTTAAATTTTTTTTATTGGATATTTTTCAAAATCTTTATTTTTATATTTTAGGCAAAAAAATTATTTTTTAGGTTTCAAAATTTTAAAAATAAAAAGTTTTCATCTTTTTTTTGTCTTCGAAAGATTGCTGGACTTTAATTTATTTTTTTACATTAAATAAAAAATTTAATTTTTAAATTTAAAAATTCAAAAAAAATAAAAAATTTGTATTTTGAAATCAAAAATTTTATTTCAAGTATATTTTTTCACTGGATAAATTATTTTTTCACAAATATAGAATAAATTAATTTTAAAATTTAAACTTTTTAAATTTTTTGTTTGTTGGATGTTTTTGAAATTCTTTATTTTTATACTTTTAGGCAAAAAAACTATATTTTTTTGTTTCAAAATTTAAAAATAAAAAGTTTTCATCTTTTTTTGTCTTCAAATATTGCTGGACTTTATTTTATTTTTCTACTTTAAATAAAAAATTTAATTTTTATTTTAAAATTTTGAAAAAATGAAAAATTTCGTATTTTGAAATCAAAAATTTTTTTCAAGTATATTTTTTTTCACCGGATAAAGCTATTTTTTCACAAATATAGAATAAAATAATTTTAAAAATTTAAATTTTAAAATTTTTTTTATTGGATATTTTTCAAAATCTTTATTTTTATATTTTAGGCAAAAAATTATTTTTTAGGTTTCAAAATTTAAAAATAAAAAGTTTTCATCTTTTTTTTGTCTTTGAAAGATTGCTGGACTTTAATTTATTTTTTACTTTAAATAAAAAATTTAATTTTTAAATTTAAAAAGTCAAAAATAAAACAAAAAATTTGGTATTTTGAAATAAAAATATTTTTTTAAGAATATTGTTTTCCACGGAAAAAGCTATTTTTTCACAAATATAGAATAAATTAATTTTAAGAATTTAAACTTTTTAAATTTTTTGTTTGTTGGATATTTTTGAAATTCTTAATTTTTATACTTTTAGGCAAAAAAACTATATTTTTTGTTTCAAAATTTAAAAATAAAAAGTTTTCATCTTTTTTTTGTCTTCAAAATATTGCTGGACTTTATTTTATTTTTTACTTTAAATAAAAAATTTAATTTTTAAATTTATAAATTCAAAAAAATGAAAAATTTTGTATTTTGAAATCAAAAATTTTATTTCAAGTATATTTTTTTTCATCGGATAAAGCTATTTTTCACAAATATAGAATAAATTAATTTTAAAAATTTAAATTTTTTAAATTTTTTGTTTTTGGATATTTTTGAAATTCTTTATTTTTATACTTTTAGGCAAAAAAATTATTTTTTTGGTTTCAAAAAAAAAAAAATTTCAACTTTTTTTTGTCTTCAAAAGATTGCTTGACTTTAATTTATTATTTTACTTTAAATAAAAAATTTAATTTTTAAATTTAAAAATTCAAAAATAAAACAAAAATTTTCGTATTTTGAAATAAAAAAATTTTTAAGAATATTTTTTCCCGGAAAAAGCTATTTTTTCACAAATATAGAATAAATTAATTTTAAAATTTAAATTTTTTAAATTTTTTGTTTTTTGGATACTTTTGAAATTCTTTATTTTTATACTTTTAGGCAAAAAAATTATTTTTTCGGTTTCAAAATTTAAAAATAAAAATTTTCATCTTTTTTTGTCTTTGAAATATTGTTGGAATTTATTTTATTTTTCTACTTTAAATAAAAAATTTAATTTTTAAATTTAAAATTTCAAAAAAATAAAAAATTTGTATTTTGAAATCAAAAATTTTATTTTAAGTATATTTTTCTTCACTGGATAAAGCTATTTTTTCACAAATATAGAATAAATTAATTTTAAAATTTAAACTTTTTAAATTTTTTGTTTGTTGGATGTTTTTGAAATTTTTATTTTTATACTTTTAGGCAAAAAAACTATATTTTTTTGTTTCAAAATTTAAAAATAAAAAGTTTCATCTTTTTTTTGTCTTCGAAATAGTGCTGGACTTTATTTTATTTTTATACTTTAAATAAAAAATTTAATTTTTATTTTAAAATTTCGAAAAAATGAAAAATTTCTTATTTTGAAATCAAAAATTTTATTTCAAGTATATTTTTTTTTCACCGGATAAAGCTATTTTTTCACAAATATAGAATAAAATAATTTTAAAAATTTAAATTTTTAAATTTTTTTTATTGGATATTTTTAAAATCTTTATTTTTATATTTTAGGCAAAAAATTTATTTTTTAGGTTTCAAAATTTAAAAATAAAAAGTTTTCATCTTTTTTTTGTCTTCGAAAGATTGCTGGACTTTAATTTATTTTTTACTTTAAATAAAAAATTTAATTTTTAAATTTAAAAATTCAAAAAAAATAAAAAAATTTCTATTTTGAAATCAAAAATTTTATTTCAAGTATATTTTTTTCACTGGATAAAGCTATTTTTTCACAAATATAGAATAAATTAATTTTAAAATTTAAACTTTTTAAATTTTTTGTTTGTTGGATTTTTTGAAATTCTTTATTTTTATACTTTTAGGCAAAAAAATTATTTTTTTGGTTTCAAAATTTAAAAATAAAAAGTTTTCATCTTTTTTTGTCTTTGAAAGATTGCTGGACTTTAATTTATTTTTTACTTTAAATAAAAAATTTAATTTTTAAATTTAAAAATTCAAAAAAAAAAAAAATTTGGTATTTTGAAATAAAAAATTTTTTTAAGATATTTTTTTCCCCGAAAAAGCTATTTTTTCACAAATATAGAATAAATTAATTTTAAAATTTAAACTTTTTAAATTTTTTGTTTTTGGATTTTTTGAAATTCTTTATTTTTATACTTTTAGGCAAAAAAACTATATTTTTTGTTTCAAAATTTAAAAATAAAAAGTTTTCATCTTTTTTTGTCTTCGAAAGATTCTGACTTTATTTATTTTTTACTTTAAATAAAAAATTTAATTTTAAATTTAAAATTCAAAATAAAAAAAAATTTTATTTTGAAATAAAAAATTTTTAAGAATATTTTTTTCCCAGAAAAGCTATTTTTTCACAAATATAGAATAAATTAATTTTAAAATTTAAACTTTTTAAATTTTTTGTTTGTTGGATGTTTTTGAAATTCTTTATTTTTATACTTTTAGGCAAAAAAACTATATTTTTTGTTTCAAAATTTAAAAATAAAAAGTTTCATCTTTTTTTGTCTTCGAAATATGCTGACTTTATTTTATTTTTCTACTTTAAATAAAAAATTAATTTTTATTTAAAATTTCAAAAAAATGAAAATTTTTATTTTGAAATCAAAAATTTTATTTCAAGTATATTTTTTTTCACCGGATAAAGCTATTTTTTCACAAATATAGAATAAATAATTTTAAAAATTTAAATTTTTAAATTTTTTTTATTGGATATTTTTAAATCTTTATTTTTATATTTTAGGCAAAAAAATTATTTTTTGGTTTCAAAATTTAAAAATAAAAAGTTTTCATCTTTTTTTGTCTTCGAAAGATTGCTGGACTTTAATTTATTTTTTTACTTAAATAAAAAATTTAATTTTTAAATTTAAAAATTCAAAAAAAATAAAAAATTTGTATTTTGAAATCAAAAATTTTATTTCAAGTATATTTTTTTCACTGGATAAATTATTTTTTCACAAATATAGAATAAATTAATTTTAAAATTTAAACTTTTTAAATTTTTTGTTTGTTGGATGTTTTTGAAATTCTTTATTTTTATACTTTTAGGCAAAAAAACTATATTTTTTGTTTCAAAATTTAAAAATAAAAAGTTTTCATCTTTTTTTTGTCTTCAAAATATTGCTGGACTTTATTTTATTTTTCTACTTTAAAAAAAAATTTAATTTTATTTTAAAATTTAAAAAATGAAAAATTTCGTATTTTGAAATCAAAAATTTTTTTCAAGTATATTTTTTTTCACCGGATAAAGCTATTTTTTCACAAATATAGAATAAATAATTTTAAAATTTAAATTTTAAATTTTTTTTATTGGATATTTTTAAATCTTTATTTTTATATTTTAGGCAAAAAAATTATTTTTAGGTTTCAAAATTTAAAAATAAAAGTTTTCATCTTTTTTTGTCTTTGAAAGATTGCTGGACTTTATTTATTTTTTTACTTTAAATAAAAAATTTAATTTTTAAATTTAAAAATCAAAAATAAAAAAAAATTTGTATTTTGAAATAAAAATTTTTTAAGAATATTTTTTCACGGAAAAGCTATTTTTTCACAAATATAGAATAAATTAATTTTAAAATTTAAACTTTTTAAATTTTTTGTTTGTTGGATATTTTTGAAATTCTTATTTTTATACTTTTAGGCAAAAAAACTATATTTTTTGTTTCAAAATTTAAAAATAAAAGTTTTCATCTTTTTTTGTCTTCAAAATATTGCTGGACTTTATTTTATTTTTTACTTTAAATAAAAAATTTAATTTTTAAATTTAAAATTCAAAAAAATGAAAAATTTTGTATTTTGAAATCAAAAATTTATTTCAAGTATATTTTTTTCATCGGATAAAGCTATTTTTCACAAATATAGAATAAATTAATTTTAAAAATTTAAATTTTTTAAATTTTTTGTTTTTGGATATTTTTGAAATTCTTTATTTTTATACTTTTAGGCAAAAAAATTATTTTTTTGGTTTCAAAAAAAAAAAATTTCAACTTTTTTTTGTCTTCAAAAGATTGCTTGACTTTAATTTATTTTTTACTTTAAATAAAAAATTTAATTTTTAAATTTAAAAATTCAAAAATAAAAAAAATTTGTATTTTGAAATAAAAATTTTTTAAGAATATTTTTTCCCCGGAAAAGCTATTTTTTCACAAATATAGAATAAATTAATTTTAAAATTTAAATTTTTAAATTTTTTGTTTTTGGATATTTTGAAATTCTTTATTTTTATACTTTTAGGCAAAAAAATTATTTTTTCGGTTTCAAAATTTAAAAATAAAATTTTCATCTTTTTTTGTCTTTGAAATATTGTTGGATTTATTTTATTTTTCTACTTTAAATAAAAAATTAATTTTTAAATTTAAAATTCAAAAAAATAAAAAATTTGTATTTTGAAATCAAAAATTTATTTAAGTATATTTTTTCACGATAAAGTATTAAAAATAAAAAATTAATTTTTAAATTTA
>NC_092053.1:71870585-71902819 GCF_003086295.3 Arachis hypogaea
ACTGGAAGGCCATTTTGCCACTGCTGAGCTTCATAGACGTAGAGGAAGGGGAATTAACTCTCAGGATGCATGACCAGAGTGTCACTCTGAGGTATTACCTGAGGCTCAATTTAGCAAGGAGAAGAAAGACTATATGAAAAAGGACCAGGAAAGTCACAGCAACATTCCAATGCTAAGAATTGTGCAGATTGATGAAGAAGCCCAAGAGGATATTAGAGTACTGGCCACTAAGAAGAGAGGTTCCCAAGGAAAGCCTACAGCCAGAAAAGAAAGATCAACAAAGGAAAGATGAAGCGCAGGAACAAAGCAAAAGGGGCTGGAAGAACAGAAAGATTCCAACAGAGGGGCTTTCCAAAGGTGACAAAGTGCAACTAATATATCAACAGCTGGGGGCAAATCAACAAACCGAGGATTACTACACTGTCAGCAACATACTATCATTAGAGCATGCTGAAATTGAACACCAGAAAACAAAGAAGAGGATCACAGTCAGAGGAGACAAATTGAGGCCCTACAAGCACCAACCACCATAAAAGAAAGCCTCAATGTCAAGCTAATGACAATAAAAGAGTGCTCCATGGGAGGCAACCCATGCTTTAAGATTCATGTCATTTTAAATTCAATAAGTTATGATCAATTGAGCATGAATTCTTTTCTCTTTTCATGAACATGTCCATTGACTGCATGCACTATTTTGAAACATATGCTACGTTTGGTGTGTCTTCAAGCACACTAAACCAATATTACAAATAATTCCATTTTGCATGCTTGGAGTATCCTAACAAAGCATATGGCCGAACACTAAGTTTGGTGTCCACATAGCTTCATGAAAAGTAGAAACTCATGCATCAATAATCATACAATTGTTGTTCTTTAAAATCTTATGAATGAAAAAAAAAAAAAAAGAAAAGAGAAAAAGAAAGTATGATGAAAACAATTTTTATGAACATTTAATATTTGAATCTCACTAATTGGAGGAAGATACTCATTTTCTTTATATATGACCAAACACTAAGTTTGGTGTCCTCCAAAGAGAGTGTCACGGTTCAAATAAGATAAGAATTGATGGTTCACGTAGTATTACTAAAAAGAATACTCTTGCTACAGTTGGATAAGACTAATGTATGTTGTTTTGTTGTGATGACTAGGAGGTCAAAGAATCTTCAATGAAAAAGACAAGACAAAGGAAAGTATAACATAAGGACAAAATCCCATCACATGCTTCAAGAAAAAAATCTGCCACTCCTTGAGAATGATCACGGCAAAGGCAAGGGAAGGAGCAAACTTTGTCTTCATTCATCCATACATGCATGCCTTTGATCTCCATAAGTCTAATTGCATCCCAACCCTTCATTGCTCATTTAAAAGCATATCACCTTCAAGCCATGCACATGACCGAATCACTCCTCAACATAACAAGCTTTGTGCAACCTTTCTCTTACTTTAAACTCCAACCACTTAAACTTCTCTTCATAATTTCTTGTCATAGCAAGTCCGGTCCTAATTTCTTTCTCCTCCAAACATACATCAAACTCTCCAACATTCTTCACATTCCCTCTCAACCAACCAAGTGATCATGGCTTCCTCCTCAAGAACCAAACGACGAAAAGGAAAAGATCCAATAGTGGAGGAAGAAACACATGAATATGACCAACGGAGGTTCAAGTCTTGGTTTCATCAAATGCAAATTCAATGGATGAACGAGAAAAGAATCTATCCTGAAATTCCATTCATGTTGCCGGATGATGGATGTCAAGAAATGAAGAACAAAATCCGGAAGAGGAGGTGGGAGGAACTTGCATCACCAGCCACCCGAATCAATGCCAATATCATAAGAGAGTTCTATGCAAATGTCCCAAGGCTTGACATGCGTGTGCCCCCAACGTACAAGAGCTATGTACGGGGGGTGGAAGTAGACTTTAGCCCAGATGCAATCAAGAAAGTCTTTAAACTAAAGTCAGTCCGCTTTGATGAACCGGGATACCAACAAAGATTGAATGAAGATCAAGATTATGAGGAGATTGCGAGAGATATTTGTTTTGAGAACTCAGAATGGGAAGGAGATAACAAGAACAGATACAAGTTCCTGAAGAGATGTAACCTCACTCCGGAAGCAAAAGGATGGTATGAGTTGATGAAAAGATCAATTCTGGGCACAGTAAACACCTCGGAAGTTAACAGGGAGAGAGCCGTGATGCTGCATTGTATCATGGTGGGTGGAGAGATAAGAGTTCATGATATCCTTGCAAGAGACATTCAAAAGCTAGCTGAAAAGAATTCGGCCGGATCTTGGTTGTACTATCCAAGTACCATTTGAAGGTTGTGTGCAAAGGCTAAAGTTCCATTGGAAGAGGAGAATCCAATGTGGTTAAGCCAAGGCATGCCCATAACCATTGAACGAATGATGATGCCCCTTGAAGCACATCAAGGCCGAAGACCACATGGAGGAAGGGAAAGAGAAGAGCCAATGGAAGAAGATGAGCCACACATAGAAGAAGAGCCACAAGAGGAGGAGGAACAGCCACACTTTTTCCCACATGGTAATATGGATATGACTCAAATGCAAGAAGCAATAGGAAGATTGTCTCAACAGTACACGAGAATCCAAGAAAGGCAAGAGGAATACCATTCTCTGTACATGAAGAACCAACAAGCACAAGAAGAAAGAGAGCTAAGAATAATGAGCAAACAAAGTGAATTCGAGTCAAAATTCCTTGTGATGCAAGAAGAACATGCCTTTCAATCTCATGAATCTTTTGGGAAGTTGGAACAAATGCAAGCTGAAAGTTTGAAGGCTTTCAAGGAGTTCACAACACTCCAAGATGCAAGGTATGAAGTGCAAGCCGATTACAATGTCAATAGCCAAATCAAACTGAACTATATTGGAGAACATTTGCACAACATGGATCCGGCATTCCCAACCTTTGATGAATTCTTCAAAATGAGAAGTGAGGTAGAAGTGAACAGGGCTATGAGACTCGAAGATAGAGTGGATGAGGCTATGAATAAGGCTGGCTTTTGGCAAGATCAACAGGTACCAAACAAGGATGGTGGGAACACTAGCAGCCAAGTGTATGAAAGGAGAAAGAAAAGGCATGACAAATGAAAGGTGGACTTGCTCCTTGTTCATCACTACAAAGAAAAAAAAAGCATGCATTCTATCTGTTCTAAGTTGTCTTTGCATTTCTAAGTAGTCTTCTTAATTAAAAGCCCTTGCATTATGTTTGTTTCTTTTAAATAAGTAGGCTAGTTTATGTGTGTGCTTGTGTGTTTATTTTCACTTGACAAGAAGCATGTGTTGTCCCCTGCATCTTTAAATTCAATAAAAGAAAAAGTTTGAATGTGAAGTGAAATGGTCTCTGTTAGATAGAAGTAGAATAAAAGTAAGTGGTGGTATGTGTGTGAGTGTATAATAGCTCACTTTTAGTGAATAAAGAGCTAGGATATCTCCTTATAAGTAAAGAATGGCCTACTGTCTATGAATCTCAATTGAATTAAATTCCTTGATTAGAAAGAAAAACATAAAGGAAGAAAAAAAAAGATAGCCAAAAAGTGGCAGAACAAAAGAAAAACAAAAAGAAACAAAGCTGGACACCAATAGCTTGAACCTTAGAATATATGCCTGTGGTGTCTTTGTATTAGGATCTGCTTGGATTATTAAGCTCTTTGGAGTGCATCAACACTTGGTGACTTGGGTTAACTAACCCGGGATCATCAGCTGAAAGTCCACTATCAAGAGCAACCTAACTACAAGGCATTTAGTAACCCAAAGAGGTGCTGGGCATCAATGTTTTAAGAAGGAATGTGAGCCAAGTGTCTATGGTGAATAATGTGTCAAGTATAAAGAAAAGAAAATGAACTTGCTACACATGACACTCAAATAAAGCTTATGAACAAAGTAATAGCCAAGGATAAAGGAATAATGAGAGGTAATAGCAGTATGTCACTTGAAGCTTGAAGGAGACTTTCTAGGCCTAGGAATCAATAAGAAGTGAGTATTGGCATATCCACACAAAACCCATGAACTATCAATAATACTCTGCTAGCATGAACATCCTCTTCTATTTCATTCTTTCTTCTCAATAAATCTTTTCTTGCTTGGGGACAAGCAAGCTTTAAGTTTGGTGTTGTGATGACAAGTCATCCTAGCCTATTTTAGCTAGTCTTTTTCTTTTGTTTTCATTAGAATTATGCACTTTCTTGAGCTACAAGCAAGCTAATTGAGTAGATTTTCATGTTTCCCTTGATTGAACCAACCATATATGAATTCATGCCATTTCATGAGGTTTTATGCTATATTTGTTGCATATTATGAAAGAATGAATATCTCATGATTTTGAGCATAGCTTTTATGAGTTTGGTTGATTAATGATAGGAGAAGAAAGCTTGGAGAAAGGTTGAAGTAAGAAGGAATGGCTAGGAGTGAAGAGAGGACAATGGAATAAGTGAAATTGAACCAGAAAGCAAGAAGCTGGACCTAAAGTTAGCATCAAACTTTTGCACAAACTTTTGGTTGAAAAGTTAGCCCCAACGTTAGCCCCCTAACTTGGAGGCTAACGTTAGAGCTTGAAAATTCTCCCCTGGGCACCAAAAGTTTGCGCCAACGTTAGCCCCTAACTTGGAGGCTAACGTTGGCACATGAATTCCTCCCTGGCCATCCAACGTTTGCGCCAACGTTAGCCCCCTAACTTGGAAGCTAACGTTGGCACATGAAAATATAAGGGAAAAGAGCAAAAGTTTGCGCCAACGTTAGCCCCCTAACTTGGAGGCTAACGTTGGCACCACAAGCACACTAGACAAGGCCAACGTTAGGGTCAAAGTTAGACCCCTAACGTTGGCACCAACGTTCATACCAGAAAAATGTGTTTGCTGCTATGAAAAGTTGGAGCCAAAGTTAGACTCCTAACTTTGGCTCAAACTTTTGGTCCAACTTTTGCTAACCTCAAACCCGGTTCAATTGGTTCACTTTGGTTCTTCTTCAAACTTCAAGAGCAATCAACCAAGGCCTCTTTCAACCCAATTCCACCAAGAGCAAAGGCCCAACTCAAGGCTTGAAGATCATTTGAAGAAAGTGTATAAATAGGATAGAATTCAAGTTCTTCGGAGAGCTTTCCTTTTGGAATTTTCATAATAGTTTTCGGAGAGTTTTGGATATTGAGTGATCTTTAATTTCTTTGTCTTGGGGAAGGAGAATTCACTTCTCTTCCTCTTCGTTTTATTGTTTTCAATTTCAATTACACTTGTCTTGGATCTTGGGTTGAAGAACTGAAGAAATTCTATTTCAATCTCATCCTTGGATCTCTCTGTTTATTTACTGCAATTGAATTTCCATTTCTGTTACTTGCTTCTCATCTACTTTCCTTGCAATTTACAATTCCCTTGCAATTGTTCTTGTTGGATCTAGGAAGGCATTGAGATCTAGACTTGGTTTTCTAGTCTCTGGGCCCTGAGATCTGAAATTCCGATTTACATTCTGTTTTTGCTTTTCATGTTCATTTACTTGTTTTGCTTCAGATCCGATTCAACCCAAATCTTCTTCTACTTCTCTGCTTGATGCAATTTACTTTTCCTTGTTTAAATTCTACAAATCCAATCCCCAATTTTCTTTACAATTCCAGCCGTTTACATTTCTCGCACTTTAAGATTCCGCAATTTACTTTTCTTGCATTCTAAGTTTGTGCTATTTAATTTCTTGTTCTTTAAGATTCAGCATTTTAATTCCCTGTTCTCTTTACTTCCATGCAATTTAATTTCTGCAAATCACAAAACACTCAACCAAATCTTGATTCGCTTGACTAAATCAACCACTAAGCTAAAATTGCTCAATCCTTCAATCCCTGTGGGATCGACCTCACTCCCATGAGTTTTTATTACTTGATACGACCCGGTATACTTGCCGGTTAGATTTGTGTGTGTTTTGGGAGAAATTTATTTTTCCTACAAAATACTCATCAACCTCCTGAGAGTTCTTTCGTCTTGTTCATGAAAATTGGGTATTGTTCTTCTTGTACCTGACTTACAAGCAGGGCATGAGAAATGCACAAAACCAGTGGCACTTCAATTTACTGCCAGATTGAAGTGTTAGTTAGTTTAAGCAAAAAATCAAACAGTTAGTGGGTTAATCAAAATTAAAGAAAAAGTGCTTGATCTAGATCACCACCTCACTTTATCATTGTCAATCTAATCAATCCCCGGCAACGGTGCCAAAAACTTGATGAGATATTTTGAGGAAAAATAAATTTCTCCCAAAACACACAAATCTAACCGGCAAGTGTACCGGGTCGTATCAAGTAATAAAAACTCATGGGAGTGAGGTCGATCCCACAGGGATTGAAGGATTGAGCAATTTTAGTTTAGTGGTTAATTTAGTCAAGCGAATCAAGGTTTGGTTGAGTGTTTTGTGATTTGCAGAAATTAAATTGCATGGAATTAAAGAGAATCATGAAATAAATTGCTGAATCTTAAAGAGCAAGAAATTAAATAACAGAAACTTAAATTGCAAGAAATGTAAATTGCGGAATCTTAAAGTGCAAGAAATGTAAACAGCTGGAATTGTAAAGGGAATTGGGGAATGGATTTGCAGAATTTAAACAAGGAAAAGTTGAATTGCATTAAACAGAAGAGGAAAAGGGAATTGGGATTGAAACGGATCTTGAAGCAGTAAAGTAAATGAACATTAAAAGCAAGAAACAGAGATTGTAAAATTGAGATCTCAGGGCCCAGAGACTAGAAAACCAAGTCTAGATCTCAATGCCTTCCTAGATCCAACAAGAACACTTGTAAGGGAATTGTAAATTGCAAAGAAATTAGATGAGAAGCAAGTAACAGAAACGGAAATTCAATTAAGCAGTAAATAAACAGAGAGATCCAAGGATGTGATTGAAACAGAATTTCTTCAATTCTCCAACCCAAGATCCAAGACAATTGCGATTGAAATAGAAAGCAATAAAATGAAGAGGAGGAGAAGTGAATTCTCCTTCCCCAAGACAAAGAAATTAAAGTTCACTCAATATCAAAAGCTCTCCGAAAACTATTATGAAAATTCCAAAAAGAGAGCTCCCTGAAGAACTTGAATTCTATCCTATTTATACACTTTCTTCAAATGATCTTCAAGCCTTGAGTTGGGCCTTTGCTCTTGGTGGAATTGGGTTGAAAGAGGCCTTGGTTGATTGCTCTTGAAGTTTGGAGAAGAACCAAAGTGAACCAATTGAACCGGTTTTGAGGTTAGCAAAAGTTGGACCAAAAGTTTGAGCCAAAGTTAGGGGCCCAACTTTTCATAGCAGCCAGCACAATTTGCTGGTATGAACGTTGGTGCCAACGTTAGGGGTCTAACTTTGACCCTAACGTTGGCAATGCCTTGTGTGCTAGTGGCGCCAACGTTAGCCACCAAGTTAGGGGGCTAACGTTGGCGCAAAATTTTGCTCCTTCCCCATTGTAATTCATGTGCCAACGTTAGCCTCCAAGTTAGGGGGCTAACGTTGGTGCAAACGTTGGATGGCCAGGGAGGAATTCATGTGCCAACGTTAGCCTCAAAGTTAGGGGGCTAACGTTGGCGCAAACTTTTGGTGCCCAGGGGAGAAATCCATGTGCCAACGTTAGCCTCAAAGTTAGGGGGCTAACGTTGGCGCAAACTTTTGAAGCCCAGGGGAGAATTTTCAAGTTCCAACGTTAGCCTCCAAGTTAGGGGGCTAATGTTGGGGCTAACTTTTCAACCAAAAGTTTGTGCAAAAGTTTGATGCTAACTTTAGGTCCAGCTTCTTGCTTCCTGGTTCAATTTCACTTATTTCATTGTCCTCTCTTCACTCCTATCCATTCCTTCTTGCTTCAACCTTTCTCCAAGCCTTCTTCACCTATCATTAATCAACCAAACTCATCAAAGATATGCTCAAAATCATGAGATATTCAATCTTTCATAATATGCAACAAATATAGCATAAAACCTCATGAAATGGCATGAATTCATATATGGTTGGTTCAATCAAGGGAAACATGAAAATCTACTCAATTAGCTTGCTTGTAACTCAAGAAAGTGCATAATTCTAATGAAAACAAGAGAAAAAGACTAGCTAAAATAGGCTAGGATGACTTGTCATCATCCAACAAACAAAAAATTTAAAAATTTTAAATTTTAAAATTAATTTATTCTATATTTGTGAAAAAATAGCTTTATCCAGTGAAAAAAAATATACTTGAAATAAAATTTTTGATTTCAAAATACAAATTTTTTTATTTTTTTGAATTTTTAAATTTAAAAATTAAATTTTTTATTTAAAGTAAAAAAATAAATTAAAGTCCAGCAATCTTTCAAAGACAAAAAAAAGATGAAAACTTTTTATATTTAAAATTTTGAAACCTAAAAAATAATTTTTTTGCCTAAAAATATAAAAATAAAGATTTTGAAAAATATCCAATAAAAAAATTTTAAAAAATTTAAATTTTAAAATTATTTTATTCTATATTTTTGAAAAAATAGCTTTATCCGGTGAAAAAAAAATATACTTGAAATAAAATTTTTGATTTCAAAATACAAAATTTTTCATTTTTTCGAAATTTTAAAAATAAAAATTAAATTTTTTATTTAAAGTAGAAAAATAAAATAAAGTCCAGCAATATTTCGAAGACAAAAAAAAGATGAAAACTTTTTATTTTTAAATTTTGAAACAAAAAATATAGTTTTTTTGCCTAAAAGTATAAAAATTAAGAATTTCAAAAATATCCAACAAACAAAAAATTTAAAAAGTTTAAATTTTTAAAATTAATTTATTCTATATTTGTGAAAAAATAGCTTTTTCCGGGGAAAAAAATATTCTTAAAAAAATTTTTTATTTCAAAATACCAAATTTTTTGTTTTATTTTTGAATTTTTTAAATTTAAATATTAAATTTTTTATTTAAAGTAAAAAAATAAATTAAAGTCCAGCAATCTTTCAAAGACAAAAGAAAGATGAAAACTTTTTATTTTTAAATTTTGAAACAAAAAAATAATTTTTTTGCCTAAAAGTAAAAAAATAAAGAATTTCGAAAATATCCAAAAAACAAAAAATTTTAAAATTTTAAAATTAATTTATTCTATATTTGTGAAAAAATAGCTTTATCCGATGAAAAAAAATATATTTGAAATAAAATTTTTGATTTCAAAATACAAAATTTTTCATTTTTTTTAAATTTTAAAAATAAAAATTAAATTTTTTATTTAAAGTAGAAAAATAAAATAAAGTCCAGCAATATTTCGAAGACAAAAAAAAGATGAAAAATTTTTATTTTTAAATTTTGAAACAAAAAATATAGTTTTTTTGCCAAAAAGTATAAAAATAAAGAATTTCAAAAATATCCAACAAACAAAAAATTTAAAAAATTTAAACTTTTAAAATTAATTTATTCTATATTTGTGAAAAAATAGCTTTATCCGGTGAAAAAAAAATATACTTTAAATAAAATTTTTGATTTCAAAATACAAAATTTTTCATTTTTTTGAAATTTTAAAAATAAAAATTAAATTTTTTATTTAAAGTAGAAAAATAAAATAAAGTCCAGCAATATTTCAAAGACAAAAAAAAGATGAAAAATTTTTATTTTTAAATTTTGAAACAAAAAATATAGTTTTTTTGCGTAAAAGTATAAAAATAAAGAATTTCAAAAATATCCAACAAACAAAAAATTTAAAAAGTTTAAATTCTTAAAATTAATTTATTCTATATTTGTGAAAAAATAACTTTTTCCGTGGAAAAAAATATTCTTAAAAAATTTTTTTATTTCAAAATACGAAATTTTTTGTTTTATTTTTGAATTTTTAAATTTAAAAATTAAATTTTTTCTTTAAAGTTAAAAAATAAATTAAAGTCCAACAATCTTTCAAAGACAAAAAAAAAGATGAAAACTTTTTATTTTTAAATTTTGAAACCAAAAAAATAATTTTTTTTGCCTAAAAGTATAAAAATAAAGATTTTCAAAAATATCCAATAAACAAAAAATTTAAAAAATTTAAATTTTTAAAATTAATTTATTCTATATTTGTGAAAAAATTCAAAAATTTGTAAAAAAATTCAAAAATTCAAAAAAAAATTGTATTTTGAAATCAAAAATTTTATTTCAAGTATATTTTTTTCACTGGATAAAGTTATTTTTTCACAAATATAGAATAAATTAATTTTAAAATTTAAACTTTTTAAATTTTTTGTTTGTTGGATGTTTTTGAAATTCTTTATTTTTATACTTTTAGGCAAAAAAACTATATTTTTTTGTTTCAAAATTTAAAAATAAAAAGTTTTCATCTTTTTTTTGTCTTCAAAATATTGCTGGACTTTATTTTATTTTTTTACTTTAAATAAAAAATTTAATTTTTAAATTTAAAAATTCAAAAATAAAACAAAAAATTTGGTATTTTGAAATAAAAAAATTTTTTTAAGATTATTTTTTTCTCCGGAAAAATCTATTTTTTCACAAATATAGAATAAATTAATTTTAAAAATTTAAACTTTTTAAATTTTTTGTTTGTTGGATGATGAGTATTTTGGTGAAAAATTAATTTCCCCCAAAACACACAAATCTAACCGGCAAGTGTACCGGGTCGTATCAAGTAATAAAAACTCACGGGAGTGAGGTCGATCCCACAGGGATTGAAGGATTGAGCAATTTTAGTTTAGTGGTTGATTTAGTCAAGCGAATCAAGATTTGGTTGATGGTTTTGTGACTTGCAGAATGTAAATTGCATGAAAGTAAAGAGAACAAGAAATAAATTGCTGAAACGTAAAGAACAAGAAATTAAATGGCAGAAACTTAGAGTGCAAGAAATGTAAATTGCGGAATCTTAAAGTGCAAGGAATGTAAATTGCTTGATATGTAAAGGGGATTGGGACGTGGATTTGCAGTAATTAAACAAGGAAAAGTTAAATTGTATCAAACAGAAGAGTAAAAGGGGATTGGGATTGGATCGGATCTTATAGCAGAAAAGTAAATGAACATGGAAAGTAAGAAACAGAATGTAAATTGGAGATTTGGATCTCAGGACCCAGAGACTAGAAAACTAAGTCTAGATCTCAATGCCTTCCTAGATCCAATAAGAACAATTGCAAGGGAATTGTAAATTTCAAAGAGAATAGATGAAGAGCAATTAACCGGAAATGAAATTCAATTAACAGTAAAGAAACAGAGAGATCCAAGATTGAGATTGAAACAGAATTTCTTCAATTCTCCAATCCAAGATCCAAGACAATTGCAATTGAAATAGAAAGCAATAAAATGAAGAGGAGGAGAAGTGAATTCTCCTTCCCCAAGACAAAGAAATTAAAGTTCACTCAATATCAAAAGCTCTCCGAAAACTATTATGAAAATTTCAAAAAGAAAGCTCCCCGAAGAACTTGAATTCTATCCTATTTATACACTTTCTTCAAATGATCTTCAAGCCTTGAGTTGGGCATTTGCTCTTGGTGGAATTGGGTTGAAAGAGGCCTTGGTTGATTGCTCTTGAAGTTTGGAGAAGAACCAAAGTGAACCAATTGAACCGGTTTTGAGGTTAGCAAAAGTTGGACCAAAAGTTTGAGCCAAAGTTAGGGGTCTAACTTTGGCTCCAACTTTTCATATCAGCTAGCACAATTTGCTGATATCAACGTTGGTGCCAACGTTAGGGGTCTAACTTTGACCCTAACGTTGGCCTTGCCTAATGTGCTTGTGGCGCCAACGTTAGCCTCCAAGTTAGGGGTCTAACGTTGGCGAAAACTTTTGCTCCTCTCCCTTGTAATTCATGTGCCAACGTTAGCCTCCAAGTTAGGGGTCTAACGTTGGCGCAAACTTTTGGTGCCCAGGGGAGAAATTCATGTGCCAACGTTAGCCTCAAAGTTAGGGGGCTAACGTTGGCGCAAACTTTTGGTGCCCAGGGGAGAAATTCATGTGCCAACGTTAGCCTCAAAGTTAGGGGGCTAACGTTGGCGCAAACTTTTGGTGCCCAGGGGAGAACTTCATGTGCCAACGTTAGCCTCAAAGTTAGGGGGCTAACGTTGGCGCAAACTTTTGAAGCCCAGGGGAGAATTTTCAAGTTCCAACGTTAGCCTCCAAGTTAGGGGGCTAACGTTGGGGCTAACTTTTCAACCAAAAGTTTGTGCAAAAGTTTGATGCTAACTTTAGGTCCAACTTTTTGCTTCCTGGTTCAATTTCACTTATTCCATTGTCCTCTCTTCACTCCTAGCCATTCCTTCTTGCTTCAACCTTTCTCCAAGCTTTCTTCACCTATCATTAATCAACCAAACACATCAAAGCTATGCTGCGTGAATGTTGCACTTCTACTATCTGAGATACGAGTTTCCCTGGGTAGTAGCAGTGGCTAGCCACCACGTGCTCCAGGTCGAGACTTGATACTCTGTTGACCCTATGTCGTAAGTGTGGCCGGGCACTGTGAAAGGCCCGGATGAGCTCGCCCCCGTAAATATTCACCAGTGAGGGTGATGGATATGGATCATGATTATGATCAAGTTTATGATGAGTATAACTCGAGTTGGGGATGCACGACAGAGGGACAGTCCAATGGTTAGCTACCAGGACTTGTCGGGTTGGCTCTATAACCGACAGATGATATCATCAGCCACTAGGGACAGGCATGCATCATATGCATTTGTGTGACATTGGTTGGGTGTGCATATTATACTTGGTTTGCCTATGTGATTAATTGCTAACTGTTCTACTTGTAATAACTGTTTGTTTGTGCTTGAACTTCCTATCTGTGTTTGCATCTGGGACTCTGTTGGATTTGTGGTGACTGGTTGTTGGTTGGATTGTTTGGGCCTAGGGCCGTGGTTGGAAAGAGATGAACTGATGGTTGATTTCGGTTTTGTGTTTCCGGTTTGGAATAAAATTATGAAAGGCTATTTTGGTTCCGCATAGATAAACCGTTTTGAAAGGCTTTTGAGTTTTGAGAATTGAATGGTTCCTCTTTCAGTAAGGATTTTTGACTTTACTTTTATTGAAAACCGTGTTTTTGAAAAGAGGCATAAGAAGGTTATTAATCACTGGTACGGTTTATCTTCATGTATCCTATTACAGTAATTCCCAAAAACCCTCTACTGAGAACCCTTTCGAGGATGATGTTCTCACCCCCCCTACATTTTTCCCCTTTCAGGATATGGGCGCAGAAGTTACGAAGAGCTTATTTAATTGTTGTTGTGATGCTCTGTATTGTTTTAGTTATGGTTTATTGTACCCTCGCCTTTATCTTGATATAACCTGTAAGAGGGATAGGAATTGTATTGGATTATGTTTGTAATATTACTTATATATATATGTATGTATATATGTGGATGTACTCTTTATGAGTTTTTGTAAGTTGTATGGTATTTATGGATGTACGTTATCGAACGAAAGGTTTTGGGAGCGGTATTGCGGTTTAAAGTTTTAAACAGGCTCATATTTTTTTAGTATTAAATAGTATAAGTGTCGTCGTAATGTCCGAGCTATCAGAGTCGCGCAGCCGGAAGTGTGAGCTCTGGTAGTTAGGGTGTTACATTATGGTATCAGAGCAGTTCTTCCTGTAGAGCCTGAGGAATGGACTGACTATGCTTCAGTTGCATACTCTGAGCGTTTGTCATGTATTAGGTCTTGTCGAATGACGAGAATTAGAGCTTTATGCACATGGCAGTCTATTGATTAACGCTGTTAGTCTTGCATTGCATAATTCCTGATATTAAGTTCGGCCGGCTTAATACTAGTGAAATATGTATATGAAGGCACTGATGGGTTATCATAGATGAAATCCTAGTTTTGAGTAAAGCGAATCGCGGGTTTTGGAAAAGTTGGAAACTACTTCTCGAGGCTATTCAGTTGTGTCTTGAATTCTGTTCGAGTTGACATGTTCTTTCATATCCTAACTTGAAGTTCTTATTTGCTAGACCTTTTGAAGAGTAATTTGATGTCTTCACTCTATTCCTCTATCCATATGTATTCTTGTTTGACCTTAAGTGCATATGTTGGTTTAAGATCCTTGTTGCATCTATCTTCCTCTGTTTGAGTTCTTCTTGATTCAAGTATTCTTTGATATAGTCTTGAACTTGTCTTAATGTGCTGTGACTTTTAACTCTGGGTTCTGAGTTCATTCTTAGAGAACTTGTTGATTCAGTTTTCCTCTTATTGGACAGTGATTACAGCTAATTTTGAGATTTTTATAAAAATTGCTGTTGACTAGATATACACTTATCTATATGTGGAACTTTGGAGATTTCTTATACAGTTTAACAACTATTTATTTCTAATACATCACCTGTACTTTTACTGGTTTGCGGAACTGCATTTACTTCAAATACAATTTGACTTTCTAGTAATTTTACTATAGTGCCAACGCACATCTTCATTTGATTGTGTATTTGGGGTATTTTTCAAAATTCTGGAAAGAAAGGGAATTTCTCGCTTTTATCCCAGTTGAGTTTCATTTGATAAACCTTACTTAATTTATTTTGATTTGACCCTGATTTAGCATACTACATGGTTTATGCCATTGTTGTTCTTTTGAAAATGTTGGACTCATAGCTTTCTTCTTGTGAACGGACTCGTTCCTTCTTAAGCTTTTCACCTCTATGAATGTCATACGTGACCCCGTTTTTAACTAATCTTTTACATCTTGTGAAATTACCATTGATCTTGGTTTGTCCTCTCTTGTGAATCCCATTCTTATGTGAGTCAGTTTGATTCGTTTTAAAATAGTGCATCGTTTATTCTCTCATTATCTCTACAAGAGTTTTTAGTCAAAGATTTATTCTTGAGGAATTACTAATGATTGAGTTGTCTTTCCTATGACTTTTATATTCATTTGGAGTCAATTGAAAGCTTGTTTGATGACTCATGCCTAGTGAATCTTGTTTGAACTACTTTGATTTAAGACCTTTTCTTGCATGGCTTGACTTCTTTTTAGTACATCTTAAACTTCTTGAATGTTCTTCTGAGGTGGTGATTTCAAGAACACTTTTGGAGTCTTGTTTTGAACCTTTTAAAGAAGTTTTGAATTCTCTTGTAAGAAGTTTCAAACGGAATTTATTTTCTGTTTCTTGATTTAGATTGAAACCATTGTTCAATATTGATGAAGTTAATTTAAAAATTGGCATGCGCTATTTTAAATGAGGTTTTGGGAAGTTTCCTTGTTTAGTGGAAACCGGTTTGTTTGTAACGCACCACTTATTTCCTTACCAGATTGTAAGCAAATTTTTATCTCGGAGTTTCTTTTCTAAAAAGAGTTTAACTTCCTCTTTCGTACTTGCTATAAATGTTATACATGCTTGTTTGAATATGAAATTTTGAGAATTTTGAACAAGCATCTGATTATTTCCGAGTTTTTATGAACTGCTTTTGGTTAAGTTGTGCATCTAATTATCTTTCTAAAATATTTGAGGAAATATTTTAGCTCTTAGCCAAGGTTGTGTGCATTTGTTTTTAAAACTCTACATGACTTACTTCAACATGAAATTGTATTGAAGTAAAGTCACGATTATGCTTTTGTTACTCTCTTGAAGAATGTTGTTACTTAACCTTTCTTTTAGACTGCGAAGTGGTTTTTTCCGCAAGTTTTCGACTCTTTCATGAACAATGTATCCGAAAGTATTTCTAATCGTGCTCTTGAGTTCTGTGAGCTTTGTCTTGGGTTTGAAATATTCTCTTCTGTAAACCTTATACTTCTCTGGCTCAGCTTGAATTGGTACCAAGCTAATGCATTGACTTTCTTCTTATTTGTCCTGTTGAATTATCTTAATCCAAGGGTTATTTTTGAAGTTGTCAATTGAATTGTGTCTAGCAAACTTTATTGCTTGAACATCCATGTTTATCTGGGATTGGATATATTCTTTCAAATCTATGACTATTGTCTTTGACATCCGTCTCTCCTTTCTAAGATCTCATATTCTTCTGAGTAGACTCGAGAATTGTTTTGGTATCACGTGCGACTTGTAGACGTAGTAACGCGATACGTTAGTTCTTTAAGATGTGACGTGTATACGGAAGTTGAAGCGGTAGGTGTGCAACGTATGAGTTGTGGGCATTTTGTTCCTTGCGAACGGGTTTGTGATTGTCAGGCTTGTGATCAAATTTGGGGTTTGTAAGGTGCTTGATGGAATTGGAAAGTTGAAACCTTGACGTTGATATAAGATTAGTGTGCGGATATTGAGCACATCGTTTTAACTCCATCCTGTTTTCTAGCCTTTGATGCCTTGCCCTACTATCACATGATTGACCCATGTTATCTTTTGCATTGAGCCTATCTTGTAACGTTTGCCTGGCAGTTACACTCCTACATTTGCATCCTTATGCTTATGATAATCAAAGTATTTGAAAATCGTATATATGATTATATTTTGAGATATTTTTGCTTCTTCTTTAAATGTGTTCAAGGGTGAACTGTTATGGAATTTCTTCCATTTTGTATCAATTTTCGAGGGCGAAAATTTTTAAAAGGTGGGTAGAATGTAAGGCCCAGCCGTAACACCCACAATGTTTCCCTCACCCAGCAGCAGTAGCAAGCGCAGCTTGCTTTTCTTCCTGAATCAAAGGAAAAAGAATGAAAATGGAAAGAAGAGGGGGACTGAGCCAGAAGGACGAAGCAGAGAGGGAAAGGGGGGACCGAATCGCGGCAGAGGAGAGGAGGGAGTTCGCTGTCGCGCCGCCATCGTCTTCACCGCGCCTCACCGTGGGTCGCGCTACTGTCGCCGGTCACCTCGCCGCCGTGCCCAGATCGCGTCCAGTCCTCGTCACCGTCGCTCATCCTCACCACCGCCAGCTGCGTTGTCCCTGCCAAGCTGCAGAACTTGCCTCGCTGCCGCGCCACCACGCCTTGCCATGGAATCGTCCTGCTGCTACCACTGTCACGGAGAAGAGGCATTGAAGAGGGGCAGAACTCGAGTCTCGTTGCCGCCGTCCATGGGGCCTCGAATTGCGTCACTGTCACCGGCAAGAGGGGGAAGACGCGAGCTGGAGGGGCAAGATGAGTTCTTCTGCCTCCATGGTTCTGGTCCGCTGAGGAAGGGAAGATGCTGCCTTGGTGCTTCACGGTCGCCGACGAGCACGGAGGAGAGGAGCTGTGGCCACGTCACTGCCCTTTGGAGGGCTATGCTTGGCCGCCGTTGTACTGCCCTGCTTCACCGTGGCTGAGCTCTGCCACTCCCAGCCCCCTTTTGGCTTGTGATGTTATTGCGGGAATCGCTACAGGAAGAAGAGCAGGCTAAGTCACCGCGATTTGGGCCGCTGTGACTTCCGGAATCACCGAAGGAGCTCCGGGCCGAGTTTCTCCAACATGAGACCCTGCTGCCATTGCCGGAAAAGTTTGCCGGTAAGGGTTTTAAATTGCGGTTTTGGTCATTTTGGATCTTGAGAAGGTTTTAATATTGCGCGGTTTTTATAGTTGATCCACCAGAGCTTCTGGCCGCCGCCGGAGCTGTGCCGGGGCCGGTTCGAAACTGCAGCTGCTTCGTGTTGTTACTCCGGTAAGAAATTATGTTTCGAAAGCCTTACGTTAGTGTCCCGTACGTGTATTAAAGCCTATATGTTATTAATGTTCCTAGAGTTTAGTAACTGAAGTTGCTTGTTGTAAATTAGAGCTGTTTATGCTGCTGCGAAAATGTGTGGGGCTGTGCTTTGAAGCTGCCTTTGATTTTGAGTTGAGGTGAAAAGAACTTATGAGACGCTTGGATTATGGAATTGCGTTTTGAGGTAGGGGCGCTTTCCAAAAACTATAGTTTATTATTGGAATTATTACATATGGGTACTGATGTGAGATATTGTGTATTTGGTGATTGTATCTGCCTTATGTATTATTTGATTGACTCGAATGACTATGGATGTTGGTTTGGCCGAATTGTTGTGTGGCTTGTGAAATGTAATGTTTGAAGTTGATTCTTTAAAGATTTGAAATGAGTTTAATCCGTTGAGGATTGGTTTGAATTGAGTCAATTATTTTGATGATGTGGAAGATAGAATACTCTTGAAATTCAGCCTGTGTGGCTTTAATTGATTTGGTTTTGATAAATGATTTATTGCTGAACCGATTCTTTAAAGCTTTGGAAATGAGTTAAATCGGTTGATATTGAGTTGATTTTTGAAATGGCTTCCTTGAGATATGCCACTGAGGCGACTGTTGGATTTAGCTTGCTTTTGAATTGATTTCTGGTTTTGAGCTGTTGAAAAGGAATGAGAAACAGTTTAGTTGGGACCCGAACCGGGTGGCAAAAGTCCAAGTTTTAGGGGAGGTGCTGCCGAAATTTCTATAGAACCCGAGTCCTTATTTGAAATGTTAATTGAGGAATTTTGAGTTTAATGCCTTTCCTATCTATTTTGAGGATTGTGAAATTATGGCTTCTTTATTACCTTTACTTAGAACAATTAAGAAAGCAATGAAGTTATGCTTTGAAAGAATTATTGAAAAGAGAATCATGATTTATCCTTATTTTCCAAGAAGAACAGTATGTCTTTGGGTACAAGTCATTTGAAAGAGAATTTTGCTTTGAGGCTGTTTTAAAAGGTAAAACGGGTTTATGTTTTTCTCTATTAAACACAAAGATTGTCCCTTGGGAGAGTTTTCGTGATTTTAAAAGGAATTGGATTTCGATTGATGAGCCTCATTATTTTGACGTTTTAAATAAGATTCAAAGTATCTTTTGAACTCTAGTTTAACACAACAAAAATGATTCTCTTATCAGTTTGAAACGCTTCAGATTCAATTATGGAATTGAAGCCGGTTTTGTTTAAGTAAAGGAAATGGTTTTGAAAGAAGTAAAGGTTACGTGACTCGGTTTGGCTTAGATCCTATTTTCTTACTCAAATCAGAAAGCCAATGTTTTAATGATTTTAAATGATTTTGGCGAAATGAGATATGTTATTCTCCCCTAAAGACTTGGGACTCTGCCGAAAAACTGTTGTTATAAAATCCCATCGTTGGATGGATGATTTTGAATACTGTGAGACAAATCCTTAACTTGCCATGGTTTTGAAAGTTTTGGAAAGAGAATGCCAAGAGTGGCTTTGTTTTAAAAAGGGAACTCACTTTGAGTAAATTCGGCTTATGAGCCTGAGATGATTTGAGAAATGAGATTTCTAAAGCCATGGCTGAAAAGAGTTGAAACTCGATTTCAAAGTGAAATGAATTGAGAAAATGATTTATGGCTTAAATGCCGACTTTATGAATTTAATGATGTTGAATGGTGGAAGTGCTGTTTTGTTGTGAGCCGGAATGGCTGTGTATGATTATACATATTGGTTGGTTCTGGATTGAACCGTGAGCCGGAATGGCTGTGTATGATATGAATATTGGCTGGTTCTGGACTGAACCATGAGCCGGATGGCTGAGATGGATGTTGATCCATGGATGAGATTGAATGCATGTTTATGCTGAATCATTGATAAACGTGAATGTTGCACTTCTACTATCTGAGATACGAGTTTCCCTGGGTAGTAGCAGTGGCTAGCCACCACGTGCTCCAGGTCGAGACTTGATACTCTGTTGACCCTATGTCGTAAGTGTGGCCGGGCACTGTGAAAGGCCCGGATGAGCTCGCCCCCGTAAATATTCACCAGTGAGGGTGATGGATATGGATCATGATTATGATCAAGTTTATGATGAGTATAACTCGAGTTGGGGATGCACGACAGAGGGACAGTCCAATGGTTAGCTACCAGGACTTGTCGGGTTGGCTCTATAACCGACAGATGATATCATCAGCCACTAGGGACAGGCATGCATCATATGCATTTGTGTGACATTGGTTGGGTGTGCATATTATACTTGGTTTGCCTATGTGATTAATTGCTAACTGTTCTACTTGTAATAACTGTTTGTTTGTGCTTGAACTTCCTATCTGTGTTTGCATCTGGGACTCTGTTGGATTTGTGGTGACTGGTTGTTAGTTGGATTGTTTGGGCCTAGGGCCGTGGTTGGAAAGAGATGAACTGATGGTTGATTTCGGTTTTGTGTTTCCGGTTTGGAATAAAATTATGAAAGGCTATTTTGGTTCCGCATAGATAAACCGTTTTGAAAGGCTTTTGAGTTTTGAGAATTGAATGGTTCCTCTTTCAGTAAGGATTTTTTACTTTACTTTTATTGAAAACCGTGTTTTTGAAAAGAGGCATAAGAAGGTTATTAATCACTGGTACGGTTTATCTTCATGTATCCTATTACAGTAATTCCCAAAAACCCTCTACTGAGAACCCTTTCGAGGATGATGTTCTCACCCCCTACATTTTTCCCCTTTCAGGATATGGGCGCAGAAGTTACGAAGAGCTTATTTAATTGTTGTTGTGATGCTCTGTATTGTTTTAGTTATGGTTTATTGTACCCTCGCCTTTATCTTGATATAACCTGTAAGAGGGATAGGAATTGTATTGGATTATGTTTGTAATATTACTTATATATATATGTATGTATATATGTGGATGTACTCTTTATGAGTTTTTGTAAGTTGTATGGTATTTATGGATGTACGTTATCGAACGAAAGGTTTTGGGAGCGGTATTGCGGTTTAAAGTTTTAAACAGGCTCATATTTTTTTAGTATTAAATAGTATAAGTGTCGTCGTAATGTCCGAGCTATCAGAGTCGCGCAGCCGGAAGTGTGAGCTCTGGTAGTTAGGGTGTTACATCGGATGTTTTTGAAATTCTTTATTTTTATACTTTTAGGCAAAAAAACTATATTTTTTTGTTTCAAAATTTAAAAATAAAAAGTTTTCATCTTTTTTTTGTCTTCAAAATATTGCTGGACTTTATTTTATTTTTCTACTTTAAATAAAAAATTTAATTTTTATTTTTAAAATTTTGAAAAAATGAAAAATTTCGTATTTTGAAATCAAAAATTTTTTTCAAGTATATTTTTTTTTCACCGGATAAAGCTATTTTTTCACAAATATAGAATAAAATAATTTTAAAAATTTTTTTTATTGGATATTTTTCAAAATCTTTATTTTTATATTTTTAGGCAAAAAAATTATTTTTTAGGTTTCAAAATTTTAAAAATAAAAAGTTTTCATCTTTTTTTTGTCTTTGAAAGATTGCTGGACTTTAATTTATTTTTTTACTTTAAATAAAAAATTTAATTTTTAAATTTAAAAAGTCAAAAATAAAACAAAAAATTTGGTATTTTGAAATAAAAATATTTTTTTAAGAATATTGTTTTCCACGGAAAAAGCTATTTTTTCACAAATATAGAATAAATTAATTTTAAGAATTTAAACTTTTTAAATTTTTTGTTTGTTGGATATTTTTGAAATTCTTAATTTTTATACTTTTAGGCAAAAAAACTATATTTTTTGTTTCAAAATTTAAAAATAAAAAGTTTTCATCTTTTTTTTTGTCTTCAAAATATTGCTGGACTTTATTTTATTTTTTTACTTTAAATAAAAAATTTAATTTTTAAATTTATAAATTCAAAAAAATGAAAAATTTTGTATTTTGAAATCAAAAATTTTATTTCAAGTATATTTTTTTTCATCGGATAAAGCTATTTTTCACAAATATAGAATAAATTAATTTTAAAAATTTAAATTTTTAAATTTTTTGTTTTTTGGATATTTTTGAAATTCTTTATTTTTATACTTTTAGGCAAAAAAATTATTTTTTTGGTTTCAAAAAAAAAAAATTTCAACTTTTTTTTGTCTTCAAAAGATTGCTTGACTTTAATTTATTATTTTACTTTAAATAAAAAATTTAATTTTTAAATTTAAAAATTCAAAAATAAAACAAAAATTTTCGTATTTTGAAATAAAAAAAATTTTTAAGAATATTTTTTCCCCGGAAAAAGCTATTTTTTCACAAATATAGAATAAATTAATTTTAAAAGTTTAAATTTTTTAAATTTTTTGTTTTTTGGATACTTTTGAAATTCTTTATTTTTATACTTTTAGGCAAAAAAATTATTTTTTCGGTTTCAAAATTTAAAAATAAAAATTTTTCATCTTTTTTTTGTCTTTGAAATATTGTTGGAATTTATTTTATTTTTCTACTTTAAATAAAAAATTTAATTTTTAAATTTAAAATTTCAAAAATAAAACAAAAATTTTCGTATTTTGAAATAAAAAAATTTTTTAAGAATATTTTTTCCCCGGAAAAAGCTATTTTTTCACAAATATAGAATAAATTAATTTTAAAAGTTTAAATTTTTTAAATTTTTTGTTTTTGGATACTTTTGAAATTCTTTATTTTTATACTTTTAGGCAAAAAAATTATTTTTTCGGTTTCAAAATTTAAAAATAAAAATTTTTCATCTTTTTTTGTCTTTGAAATATTGTTGGAATTTATTTTATTTTTCTACTTTAAATAAAAAATTTAATTTTTAAATTTAAAATTTCAAAAAAATAAAAAAATTTGTATTTTGAAATCAAAAATTTTATTTTAAGTATATTTTTCTTCACTGGATAAAGCTATTTTTTCACAAATATAGAATAAATTAATTTTAAAATTTAAACTTTTTAAATTTTTTGTTTGTTGGATGTTTTTGAAATTTTTTATTTTTATACTTTTAGGCAAAAAAACTATATTTTTTTGTTTCAAAATTTAAAAATAAAAAGTTTCATCTTTTTTTTTGTCTTCGAAATAGTGCTGGACTTTATTTTATTTTTATACTTTAAATAAAAAATTTAATTTTTATTTTTAAAATTTCGAAAAAATGAAAAATTTCTTATTTTGAAATCAAAAATTTTATTTCAAGTATATTTTTTTTCACCGGATAAAGCTATTTTTTCACAAATATAGAATAAAATAATTTTAAAAATTTAAATTTTTAAAATTTTTTTTATTGGATATTTTTTAAAATCTTTATTTTTATATTTTTAGGCAAAAAATTTATTTTTTAGGTTTCAAAATTTTAAAAATAAAAAGTTTTCATCTTTTTTTTGTCTTCGAAAGATTGCTGGACTTTAATTTATTTTTTACTTTAAATAAAAAATTTAATTTTTAAATTTAAAAATTCAAAAAAATAAAAAATTTCTATTTTGAAATCAAAAATTTTATTTCAAGTATATTTTTTTCACTGGATAAAGCTATTTTTTCACAAATATAGAATAAATTAATTTTAAAATTTAAACTTTTTAAATTTTTTGTTTGTTGGATGTTTTTGAAATTCTTTATTTTTATACTTTTAGGCAAAAAAATTATTTTTTTGGTTTCAAAATTTAAAAATAAAAAGTTTTCATCTTTTTTTTGTCTTTGAAAGATTGCTGGACTTTAATTTATTTTTTTACTTTAAATAAAAAATTTAATTTTTAAATTTAAAAATTCAAAAATAAAACAAAAATTTGGTATTTTGAAATAAAAAAATTTTTTTAAGATTATTTTTTTCCCCGAAAAAAGCTATTTTTTCACAAATATAGAATAAATTAATTTTAAGAATTTAAACTTTTTAAATTTTTTGTTTCTTGGATGTTTTTGAAATTCTTTATTTTTATACTTTTAGGCAAAAAAACTATATTTTTTTGTTTCAAAATTTAAAAATAAAAAGTTTTCATCTTTTTTTTGTCTTCGAAAGATTACTGGACTTTAATTTATTTTTTACTTTAAATAAAAAATTTAATTTTTAAATTTAAAAATTCGAAAATAAAACAAAAAATTTTATATTTTGAAATAAAAAAATTTTTAAGAATATTTTTTTCCCCAGAAAAAGCTATTTTTTCACAAATATAGAATAAATTAATTTTAAAATTTAAACTTTTTAAATTTTTTGTTTGTTGGATGTTTTTGAAATTCTTTATTTTTATACTTTTAGGCAAAAAAACTATATTTTTTGTTTCAAAATTTAAAAATAAAAAGTTTCATCTTTTTTTTGTCTTCGAAATAGTGCTGGACTTTATTTTATTTTTCTACTTTAAATAAAAAAATTAATTTTTATTTTTAAAATTTCGAAAAAATGAAAATTTCTTATTTTGAAATCAAAAATTTTATTTCAAGTATATTTTTTTTCACCGGATAAAGCTATTTTTTCACAAATATAGAATAAAATAATTTTAAAAATTTAAATTTTTTAAATTTTTTTTATTGGATATTTTTCAAAATCTTTATTTTTATATTTTTAGGCAAAAAAATTATTTTTTAGGTTTCAAAATTTTAAAAATAAAAAGTTTTCATCTTTTTTTTGTCTTCGAAAGATTGCTGGACTTTAATTTATTTTTTTACATTAAATAAAAAATTTAATTTTTAAATTTAACAATTCAAAAAAATTAAAAAATTTGTATTTTGAAATCAAAAATTTTATTTCAAGTATATTTTTTTCACTGGATAAATTTATTTTTTCACAAATATAGAATAAATTAATTTTAAAATTTAAACTTTTTAAATTTTTTGTTTGTTGGATGTTTTTGAAATTCTTTATTTTTATACTTTTAGGCAAAAAAACTATATTTTTTTGTTTCAAAATTTAAAAATAAAAAGTTTCATCTTTTTTTTGTCTTCGAAATAGTGCTGGACTTTATTTTATTTTTCTACTTTAAATAAAAAATTAATTTTTATTTTTAAAATTTCGAAAAAATGAAAATTTCTTATTTTGAAATCAAAAATTTTATTTCAAGTATATTTTTTTTCACCGGATAAAGCTATTTTTTCACAAATATAGAATAAAATAATTTTAAAAATTTAAATTTTTTAAATTTTTTTTATTGGATATTTTTCAAAATCTTTATTTTTATACTTTTAGGCAAAAAAATTATTTTTTCGGTTTCAAAATTTAAAAATAAAAATTTTCATCTTTTTTTTGTCTTTGAAATATTGTTGGAATTTATTTTATTTTTCTACTTTTAATAAAAAATTTAATTTTTAAATTTAAAATTTCAAAAAAATAAAAAAATTTGTATTTTGAAATCAAAAATTTTATTTTAAGTATATTTTTCTTCACTGGATAAAGCTATTTTTTCACAAATATAGAATAAATTAATTTTAAAATTTAAACTTTTTAAATTTTTTGTTTGTTGGATGTTTTTGAAATTTTTTATTTTTATACTTTTAGGCAAAAAAACTATATTTTTTTGTTTCAAAATTTAAAAATAAAAAGTTTCATCTTTTTTTTGTCTTCGAAATAGTGCTGGACTTTATTTTATTTTTATACTTTAAATAAAAAATTTAATTTTTATTTTTAAAATTTCGAAAAAATGAAAAATTTCTTATTTTGAAATCAAAAATTTTATTTCAAGTATATTTTTTTTCACCGGATAAAGCTATTTTTTCACAAATATAGAATAAAATAATTTTAAAAATTTAAATTTTTAAAATTTTTTTTATTGGATATTTTTAAAATCTTTATTTTTATATTTTTAGGCAAAAAATTTATTTTTTAGGTTTCAAAATTTAAAAAATAAAAAGTTTTCATCTTTTTTTTGTCTTCGAAAGATTGCTGGACTTTAATTTATTTTTTTACTTTAAATAAAAAATTTAATTTTTAAATTTAAAAATTCAAAAAAATAAAAAAATTTCTATTTTGAAATCAAAAATTTTATTTCAAGTATATTTTTTTCACTGGATAAAGCTATTTTTTCACAAATATAGAATAAATTAATTTTAAAATTTAAACTTTTTAAATTTTTTGTTTGTTGGATGTTTTTGAAATTCTTTATTTTTATACTTTTAGGCAAAAAAATTATTTTTTGGTTTCAAAATTTAAAAATAAAAAGTTTTCATCTTTTTTTTGTCTTTGAAAGATTGCTGGACTTTAATTTATTTTTTACTTTAAATAAAAAATTTAATTTTTAAATTTAAAAATTCAAAAATAAAACAAAAATTTGGTATTTTGAAATAAAAAATTTTTTTAAGATTATTTTTTTCCCCGAAAAAAGCTATTTTTTCACAAATATAGAATAAATTAATTTTAAGAATTTAAACTTTTTAAATTTTTTGTTTCTTGGATGTTTTTGAAATTCTTTATTTTTATACTTTTAGGCAAAAAAACTATATTTTTTTGTTTCAAAATTTAAAAATAAAAAGTTTTCATCTTTTTTTTGTCTTCGAAAGATTACTGGACTTTAATTTATTTTTTACTTTAAATAAAAAATTTAATTTTTAAATTTAAAAATTCGAAAATAAAAAAAAATTTTATATTTTGAAATAAAAAAATTTTTAAGAATATTTTTTTCCCCAGAAAAAGCTATTTTTTCACAAATATAGAATAAATTAATTTTAAAATTTAAACTTTTTAAATTTTTTGTTTGTTGGATGTTTTTGAAATTCTTTATTTTTATACTTTTAGGCAAAAAAACTATATTTTTTGTTTCAAAATTTAAAAATAAAAAGTTTCATCTTTTTTTTGTCTTCGAAATAGTGCTGGACTTTATTTTATTTTTCTACTTTAAATAAAAAATTAATTTTTATTTTTAAAATTTCGAAAAAATGAAAATTTCTTATTTTGAAATCAAAAATTTTATTTCAAGTATATTTTTTTTTCACCGGATAAAGCTATTTTTTCACAAATATAGAATAAAATAATTTTAAAAATTTAAATTTTTTAAATTTTTTTTATTGGATATTTTTCAAAATCTTTATTTTTATATTTTTAGGCAAAAAAATTATTTTTTAGGTTTCAAAATTTTAAAAATAAAAAGTTTTCATCTTTTTTTTGTCTTCGAAAGATTGCTGGACTTTAATTTATTTTTTTACATTAAATAAAAAATTTAATTTTTAAATTTAACAATTCAAAAAAATTAAAAAATTTGTATTTTGAAATCAAAAATTTTATTTCAAGTATATTTTTTTCACTGGATAAATTTATTTTTTCACAAATATAGAATAAATTAATTTTAAAATTTAAACTTTTTAAATTTTTTGTTTGTTGGATGTTTTTGAAATTCTTTATTTTTATACTTTTAGGCAAAAAAACTATATTTTTTGTTTCAAAATTTAAAAATAAAAAGTTTCATCTTTTTTTTGTCTTCGAAATAGTGCTGGACTTTATTTTATTTTTCTACTTTAAATAAAAAATTAATTTTTATTTTAAAATTTCGAAAAAATGAAAATTTCTTATTTTGAAATCAAAAATTTTATTTCAAGTATATTTTTTTTCACCGGATAAAGCTATTTTTTCACAAATATAGAATAAATAATTTTAAAAATTTAAATTTTTTAAATTTTTTTTATTGGATATTTTTCAAAATCTTTATTTTTATATTTTTAGGCAAAAAAATTATTTTTTAGGTTTCAAAATTTTAAAAATAAAAAGTTTTCATCTTTTTTTTGTCTTCGAAAGATTGCTGGACTTTAATTTATTTTTTACATTAAATAAAAAATTTATTTTTAAATTTAAAAATTCAAAAAAATTAAAAAATTTATATTTTGAAATAAAAATTTTATTTCAAGTATATTTTTTTCACTGGATAAATTTATTTTTTCACAAATATAGAATAAATTAATTTTAAAATTTAAACTTTTTAAATTTTTTGTTTTTTGGATGTTTTTGAAATTTTTTATTTTTATACTTTTAGGCAAAAAAACTATATTTTTTTGTTTCAAAATTTAAAAATAAAAAGTTTCATCTTTTTTTTGTCTTCGAAATAGTGCTGGACTTTATTTTATTTTTATACTTTAAATAAAAAATTTAATTTCTAAATTTAAAAATTCGAAAATAAAACAAAAATTTTATATTTTGAAATAAAAAATTTTTAAGAATATTTTTTCCCCAGAAAAAGCTATTTTTTCACAAATATAGAATAAATTAATTTTAAAATTTAAACTTTTTAAATTTTTTGTTTGTTGGATGTTTTTGAAATTCTTTATTTTTATACTTTTAGGCAAAAAAACTATATTTTTTGTTTCAAAATTTAAAAATAAAAAGTTTCATCTTTTTTTTGTCTTCGAAATAGTGCTGGACTTTATTTTATTTTTCTACTTTGAATAAAAAATTAATTTTTATTTTTAAAATTTCGAAAAAATGAAAATTTCTTATTTTGAAATCAAAAATTTTATTTCAAGTATATTTTTTTTCACCGGATAAAGCTATTTTTTCACAAATATAGAATAAAATAATTTTAAAAATTTAAATTTTTTAAATTTTTTTTATTGGATATTTTTCAAAATCTTTATTTTTATATTTTAGGCAAAAAAATTATTTTTTAGGTTTCAAAATTTAAAAATAAAAAGTTTTCATCTTTTTTTTGTCTTCGAAAGATTGCTGGACTTTAATTTATTTTTTTACATTAAATAAAAAATTTAATTTTTAAATTTAAAAATTCAAAAAAAATTAAAAAATTTGTATTTTGAAATCAAAAATTTTATTTCAAGTATATTTTTTTCACTGGATAAATTTATTTTTTCACAAATATAGAATAAATTAATTTTAAAATTTAAACTTTTTAAATTTTTTGTTTGTTGGATGTTTTTGAAATTCTTTATTTTTATACTTTTAGGCAAAAAAACTATATTTTTTTGTTTCAAAATTTAAAAATAAAAAGTTTTCATCTTTTTTTTGTCTTCAAATATTGCTGGACTTTATTTAATTTTTCTACTTTAAATAAAAAATTTAATTTTTATTTTTAAAATTTTGAAAAAATGAAAAATTTCGTATTTTGAAATCAAAAATTTTTTTCAAGTATATTTTTTTTCACCGGATAAAGCTAGTTTTTTCACAAATATAGAATAAAATAATTTTAAAAATTTAAATTTTAAAATTTTTTTTATTGGATATTTTTCAAAATCTTTATTTTTATATTTTTATGCAAAAAATTATTTTTTAGGTTTCAAAATTTAAAAATAAAAAGTTTTCATCTTTTTTTTGTCTTTGAAAGATTGCTGGACTTTAATTTATTTTTTTACTTTAAATAAAAAATTTAATTTTTAAATTTAAAAAGTCAAAAATAAAACAAAAAATTTGGTATTTTGAAATAAAAATATTTTTTTAAGAATATTGTTTTCCACGGAAAAAGCTATTTTTTCACAAATATAGAATAAATTAATTTTAAGAATTTAAACTTTTTAAATTTTTTGTTTGTTGGATATTTTTGAAATTCTTAATTTTTATACTTTTAGGCAAAAAAACTATATTTTTTGTTTCAAAATTTAAAAATAAAAAGTTTTCATCTTTTTTTTTGTCTTCAAAATATTGCTGGACTTTATTTTATTTTTCTACTTTAAATAAAAAATTTAATTTTTAAATTTATAAATTCAAAAAAATGAAAAATTTTGTATTTTGAAATCAAAAATTTTATTTCAAGTATATTTTTTTTCATCGGATAAAGCTATTTTTCACAAATATAGAATAAATTAATTTTAAAAATTTAAATTTTTTAAATTTTTTGTTTTTGGATATTTTTGAAATTCTTTATTTTTATACTTTTAGGCAAAAAAATTATTTTTTTGGTTTCAAAAAAAAAAATTTCAACTTTTTTTTGTCTTCAAAAGATTGCTTGACTTTAATTTATTATTTTACTTTAAATAAAAAATTTAATTTTTAAATTTAAAAATTCAAAAATAAAACAAAAATTTTCGTATTTTGAAATAAAAAAATTTTTTAAGAATATTTTTTCCCCGGAAAAAGCTATTTTTTCACAAATATAGAATAAATTAATTTTAAAAGTTTAAATTTTTTAAATTTTTTGTTTTTGGATACTTTTGAAATTCTTTATTTTTATACTTTTAGGCAAAAAAATTATTTTTTGGTTTCAAAATTTAAAAATAAAAATTTTTCATCTTTTTTTTGTCTTTGAAATATTGTTGGAATTTATTTTATTTTTCTACTTTAAATAAAAAATTTAATTTTTAAATTTAAAATTTCAAAAAAATAAAAAATTTGTATTTTGAAATCAAAAATTTTATTTTAAGTATATTTTTCTTCACTGGATAAAGCTATTTTTTCACAAATATAGAATAAATTAATTTTAAAATTTAAACTTTTTAAATTTTTTGTTTGTTGGATGTTTTTGAAATTTTTATTTTTATACTTTTAGGCAAAAAAACTATATTTTTTTGTTTCAAAATTTAAAAATAAAAAGTTTCATCTTTTTTTTGTCTTCGAAATAGTGCTGGACTTTATTTTATTTTTATACTTTAAATAAAAAATTTAATTTTTATTTTAAAATTTCGAAAAAATGAAAAATTTCTTATTTTGAAATCAAAAATTTTATTTCAAGTATATTTTTTTTCACCGGATAAAGCTATTTTTTCACAAATATAGAATAAAATAATTTTAAAAATTTAAATTTTTAAAATTTTTTTTATTGGATATTTTTAAAATCTTTATTTTTATATTTTAGGCAAAAAATTTATTTTTTAGGTTTCAAAATTTTAAAAATAAAAAGTTTTCATCTTTTTTTTGTCTTCGAAAGATTGCTGGACTTTAATTTATTTTTTTACTTTAAATAAAAAATTTAATTTTTAAATTTAAAAATTCAAAAAAATAAAAAATTTCTATTTTGAAATCAAAAATTTTATTTCAAGTATATTTTTTTCACTGGATAAAGCTATTTTTTCACAAATATAGAATAAATTAATTTTAAAATTTAAACTTTTTAAATTTTTTGTTTGTTGGATGTTTTTGAAATTCTTTATTTTTATACTTTTAGGCAAAAAAATTATTTTTTTGGTTTCAAAATTTAAAAATAAAAAGTTTTCATCTTTTTTTTGTCTTTGAAAGATTGCTGGACTTTAATTTATTTTTTACTTTAAATAAAAAATTTAATTTTTAAATTTAAAAATTCCAAAAAAAAAAAAAATTTGGTATTTTGAAATAAAAATTTTTTTAAGATTATTTTTTTCCCGAAAAAGCTATTTTTTCACAAATATAGAATAAATTAATTTTAAGAATTTAAACTTTTTAAATTTTTTGTTTGTTGGATTTTTTGAAATTCTTTATTTTTATACTTTTAGGCAAAAAAACTATATTTTTTTGTTTCAAAATTTAAAAATAAAAAGTTTTCATCTTTTTTTGTCTTCGAAAGATTACTGGACTTTAATTTATTTTTTTACTTTAAATAAAAAATTTAATTTCTAAATTTAAAAATTCGAAAATAAAACAAAAATTTTATATTTTGAAATAAAAAAATTTTTAAGAATATTTTTTTCCCCAGAAAAAGCTATTTTTTCACAAATATAGAATAAATTAATTTTAAAATTTAAACTTTTTAAATTTTTTGTTTGTTGGATGTTTTTGAAATTCTTTATTTTTATACTTTTAGGCAAAAAAACTATATTTTTTTGTTTCAAAATTTAAAAATAAAAAGTTTCATCTTTTTTTTGTCTTCGAAATAGTGCTGGACTTTATTTTATTTTTCTACTTTAAATAAAAAATTAATTTTTATTTTTAAAATTTCGAAAAAATGAAAATTTCTTATTTTGAAATCAAAAATTTTATTTCAAGTATATTTTTTTTTCACCGGATAAAGCTATTTTTTCACAAATATAGAATAAATAATTTTAAAAATTTAAATTTTTTAAATTTTTTTATTGGATATTTTTCAAATCTTTATTTTTATATTTTTAGGCAAAAAATTATTTTTTAGGTTTCAAAATTTTAAAAATAAAAAGTTTTCATCTTTTTTTTGTCTTCGAAAGATTGCTGGACTTTAATTTATTTTTTACATTAAATAAAAAATTTATTTTTAAATTTAAAAATTCAAAAAAATTAAAAAATTTTATTTTGAAATCAAAAATTTTATTTCAAGTATATTTTTTTCACTGGATAAATTTATTTTTTCACAAATATAGAATAAATTAATTTTAAAATTTAAACTTTTTAAATTTTTTGTTTGTTGGATGTTTTTGAAATTCTTTATTTTTATACTTTTAGGCAAAAAAACTATATCTTTTTGTTTCAAAATTTAAAAATAAAAAGTTTTCATCTTTTTTTTGTCTTCAAAATATTGCTGGACTTTATTTTATTTTTCTACTTTAAATAAAAAATTTAATTTTTATTTTTAAAATTTGAAAAAATGAAAAATTTCGTATTTTAAATCAAAAATTTTTTTCAAGTATATTTTTTTTCACCGGATAAAGCTATTTTTTCACAAATATAGAATAAATAATTTTAAAAATTTAAATTTTAAAATTTTTTTTATTGGATATTTTTCAAAATCTTTATTTTTATATTTTAGGCAAAAAAATTATTTTTTAGGTTTCAAAATTTTAAAAATAAAAGTTTTCATCTTTTTTTTGTCTTTGAAAGATTGCTGGACTTTAATTTATTTTTTTACTTTAAATAAAAAATTTAATTTTTAAATTTAAAAAGTCAAAATAAAACAAAAAATTTGGTATTTTGAAATAAAAATATTTTTTTAAGAATATTGTTTTCCACGGAAAAAGCTATTTTTTCACAAATATAGAATAAATTAA